>NC_092873.1:268510378-268705378 GCF_028372415.1 Notamacropus eugenii
TATTGACTCCTCTTTTCGTAGGTGGATTTAATCTAACTTTTGAATGGGATAGGGTTAGAATTGAGAATGAGATGCAGGCTCTTTATTTCTCTTTCTGGCTGGCCCAATAATATTATTAGTTTCTAGAGATGCATTGAGTTTTCCTTGCTGAAGCCTGTACTGATTGTAAATGGTGTTGGTGGTTGGGAGTAAAAATAACTTCAAGAGCATGCATACATTTAGGAATTTGAACCCAAGAATTAGGTTTGCCATTTAGAAAAAGTAGCAAATATAACCTTGGTGTTTGTGGGTTTTGTTTTTGGAGGATTCGGTTAGCGTTCTAATACTTACCATTGCCCCTTCCTCTCTACTCCCTTTTTTCTCTGGAGGTTTAAATCAATCATACTGTTAAAAAAAAGTTAGCTCATTTTTTTAGCCTGGGGGAGATATGATGGCTCCTCAAGTTCATATGGTTCTCTCTTCTGCTGCCTCAGAGAATTTATATTGCATGAAAAATTGGTAGCAGAATGACAATGTAGCTCGGAAAATTCCATACATTTGTTGATTTTTTTTTGCCCTAATTTGAATTTATATTCATCTCTAGCTAATTCTTATCCTCTTTATTATTGAGGCAGAAGTTCAGGTTGCCAGAAGTGTTGGGGAAAATAGACTAGTAAAGTATGTTTACAGTGTCTGTTAATACACAGACACCAGGAGGGGAAGTTGAGAATCAACTTCAGATCTTATTGAGGAAGTCCTTAAAGTGGTAAGTTTAACTAGTAGCTTCAGCCTATATTTTCTGCTCTGAAATTTCAGGAAACATCTCTAGAGCTGGTGACCCCCCCATCTCTTCCTTTGCTGTCTCAGCTTTTCCTTTTTCTGATTTTCACTGTTGGCACACATTCTTTTTGGCTTTGCTCCTTATACCGGTTAATCTTCCTATTAAAGACTGTTTGGCATTACTCAGTTCCACCTCCGTGCTCAAAGAACAAAAAAGATCCCCAGTTCCCTTTGACTTGGCTGGGGGATGTTTGTGTGTCTAAACTACAAACCCCAGGGTGCCTGTGGCTTCTTGGAGTTCTGTTACAGAAGGAATAGCAAGTTGCCTCAGCTGTTCAGAAATGTTTGATATATTACTGAGGGAAAGTTAATTCCTTTTAAAAGTTCATTATAAACACTTTAGAGGATCACATATTATTTTAGAGGCCAGAGAGACCTTAGAGATCATGTAGTCCAATTCCTTAATTTTAAAGTTATGGAAAAGTGAGACTCATAGATGCTGACCCAAGATCACATTAGTATGAGATAGAAACAGTATTTGAATCAAGGCCCTTGGACTCCAAATTGAGCACTTTCCACTGTTTTCTGTTTATAGGAAAGTTAGAAATTTTTCTAATATGAACCTAGAATTAATCTTTTTTCTTTTATTTTTTAAAAAATATATAATGTATTTATTTTTCAGTTCTCAGCATTCACTTCCACAAGAATTTGAATTCAAAATTTTCCCCCCATATCTCCCTTCCCCCCACCCCAGGACAGCATGCACCCTATCCTCCCCTTCCTCCAGTCTGTCCTCTCTTCTATTATCCCCCCCCCTCTTCTTGTGTTCCCTTACCCTCTATTTTCCTATAGGGCAAAATAGATTTCTATATCCCTTCTGTACATCTCATTTTCCAGTTGCATGCTAAAATAATTTTTAACATCATTATTGATACTTTGAGTTCTATATTCTCTCCCTTCTTCCCTCCTCATCCACCCTCATTGAGAAAACAAGCAATTCAATATAGGTCATACATGTGTAGCCATGCAGAACACTTCCATAATAGTTATGTTGTGAAAGACTAACCACATTTCCCTCTGTTCTATCCTGCCCTCAGTTTATTCCATTCTTTCCCTTGATCTGTTCTCCCACAATAATGTTTGTTTCTGATTATCCCTTCTCCCAATTTGCTATCTGTTCTGTTATCTTCCCTCTCCTATCCTCTTCCCCCCTGCCTTCCTGCAGGGTAAAATGGATTTCCATATCCAATTTAGTGTGTGTTGTTCCATCCTTAAGCCAAATCCCTTGAGAGTATGGCTCACTTATTTCCTTTCATCTCTCCCCTCTTCCCCTCCATTATAAAACTTCTTTCTTGCCTCTTTTATGTGAGATGATTTGCTACATTCTACCTCTCCCTTTCTCTTACTCCTAGTACATTCGACTCAACAGTAAACTTTATTTTTTAGGTTTTCTCCTTTCTTTAATCATCTCACCCTGTGTGCCCTCTGTGTGTGTATACATGTATGTGTGTGTATATATACACATACGCCCATGTACATATACATACCTTCACATATATAATATATGCATACACACCTACATCCATCCATCCATCTATCTATCTACCTCTCTCTCTCTCTCTCTCTATCCCGTCTATCACCCTAATACTGAAAAAGGTCTCATACAATTACAGTTACAGTGTTACAATTAACATCTTTCCATGTAGGAATGTAAACAGTTCAACTTTAATGAGTTCCTTAAGGCTTCTCTTTCCTGTTTACCTTTTCATGTTTCTCCTGATTCTTGTATTTGAAAGCCAGATTTTCTGTTCACCTCTGGTCTTTTCAACAAGAATGCTTGGAAGTCCTCCATTTCATTGAAATTCCATTTTTTTCCCTGAAGTATTATACTTAGTTTTGCTGGGTAGGTGATTCTTGGTTTTAATGCTGTCTTCTTTGGCCTCTGGAATATCATATTCCAAGCCCTTTGATATCTTAGTGCAGAAGGTGCTAAATCCTGTGTTTTCCTGATTGTATTTCTACAATACTTGAATTGTTTCTTTCTGGCTGCTTGCAGTATTATCTCCTTGACCTGGGAACTCTGGAATTTGGCTACAATATTCCTAGGAGTTTTCCTTTTGGGATCTCTTTCAGAAAGTGATTGGTGAATTCTTTCCATTTCTATTTTATCTTCTGATTCTAGGATATCAGGGCAGTTTTCCTTGATAATTTCTTGGAAGATGAGGTCTAGGCTCTTTTTTTGATCATGGTTTTCAGGTAGACCAATAATTTTCAAATTATCTCTTCTGGATCTATTTTCCAGGTCAGTTGTTTTTCTAATGAAATATTTCACATTGTCTTCAATTTTTTCATTCTTTTGGTTTTGTTTTATATTTTCTTGGTTTCTCATAAAGCCATTAGCTTCCATCTGCTCCATTCTAATTTTTAAAGAACTAATTTCTTCATTGAACTTTTGAACCTCTTTTTCCATTTGGCTAATTCTTCTTTTTAAAGCATTCTTCTCTTCATTGACTTTTTTTGACCTCCTTTGCCACTTGGGTTAGTCTATTTTTAAAGGTGTTATTTTCTTCAGCATTTTTTTTGGATCTCCTTTAGCAAGCTGTTTTGCTTTTCATGATTTTCTTGCATCACTCTCATTTCTCTTCCCAATTTTTCCTCCACCTCTCTAACTTGATTTTCAAGATATTTTTTGAGCTCTTCCATGGCCTGAGACTGCTGCATATTTTTTTTTTTGCAGGCTTTGTTGTCTTCCTCTGATTGTATACTTTGCTCTTCCTCATCTGAAAGGATGGAAGAAAATACCTTTTCACCAAGAAAGTAACCTGCTATAGTCTTATTTTTTTCCCCCTTTATTGGGCATTTTCCCAGCCAGTTACTTGACTTTTGAATCCTTTGTCAAGTGGAGGATATACTGTCCTGGGCTTTAGAGGTTTTATGCAGCTGTTCTCTGAGATATCTCTAGGGACCTCTAAGTTCTTAGTTCCTTTGAGGGGGCACATCAAGGGAGAGAAGGTTACTCCCCTCCTGGCCTGTGCTCTGGTCTGTGAGCAACCAAAAGTAGTCATTTCTGCCCTCAATCTGCAAGTAGTATTCCCTCTCCACACCCGCCACCAGCTCTGCCAAGCCAGCGTTCCTCCTCACCCCAGGACTCCTCCTCGCCACTCAGGACTGTGACCCAGATCAGAAGCTTGATTCCCTTAGGGTCTTTAGGCTGAGGGCTCCAAAAGTGGAGGCTGCTGCTGGCCTGGGGCCAGACTGAGCTCACCTCTCAGCCAGGTGAATGAGCTTTCTTACTGACTTTTAAAGCTGTCTTTGGTGTTTGTGGGTTGAGAAATCTGGAAACTGCAGCTGCCACCCATGATTCAGCTCCCTGAAGCCTGTTCCAGTCCTGTTCACGCAGTGGCCCAGACTGGACTGTGCTCTACTCTGAGCCCATTGTGATAGACCTTTCCTGTCGGCCTTCCAGGTTGTCGTGGGCTGGAAATCTGTTTCACTCTGTCATTTTGTGGCTTCTGCTGAGAATTTGTTTTAGAGTCATTTTTTACATGGATTTTAAGGGCTGTGGGGGGAGAGGTAGAGTAGGTCCATCCTCCACCATCTTGGCTCCAATTAATTAATTAATTGGGCTAGAATTAATCTTTAACAGCAGCAACAACAGTAATGTTTAGCATTTATTAGTGTGGTGTACATTTAATTTTATTGTGCTGATAAAAAATGGCCTAGATATTTTTGTCTTTAGGTATTGTACAATTTAAGACATTTGAGATTGTTATTTGTTCTGTGAGGATAAATTGGGCTAGCACTTAAGAGTTAATTTTTTAAGCTATCAGATCAGTATCAGTATAGTTTAGATCCAGTGTTACTAAATATGTTCTAGTGTCTAAAAAAAAGTCAGTACTGTTGTCAGTACTAGCTTATCCACTCAAAATCTAGTCTTGGTTCATAAAAGTGTGAATCTTCAAGAATGATTTAAACATTCATTTTTATTTTGTAATGGCTTACTCTGACATACTTTTTTGTAGGCTAAACAACAGCTGAATCTTCGGACACACATGGCTGATGAAAATAAAAATGAATATGCTGCACAACTTCAGAACTTCAATGGAGAACAGCACAAACATTTTTACATAGTCATTCCTCAGATTTATAAGGTAAGTTCTGTAAATGAAATGAATCCTGTGGTGTGTTTGTGAAAGGTCTTATAATTTTGCATTTTGTCTCTCAAATCCAGGATATTTCTAGGTCAGCTGTTAACCAGATTTACCAATAAGCCAAATCTGCATGATTCTATATTTCAAAAATATTTTTTCAGATCTTATTAGATGATATATTCCCAAGAATTAAGATAATAGCTCACAGAAATGAAAGAGAAACATTTTAAAAATAAATTTTTAGTTATTATTCTTTGTCATTAAGTGTTTTGTTAAGCAGTTGGAAATCTGTTGCAATGGGATGACTTGAGTAGTACAATGGATAGAATGCTGGACCAGTATTTTTTAGTCAGTAAAACCTAATTTCAAATTTGGCTTCAAATATTAGATGTGTGACCTAGGCAAGTTATATAACCTCTGTGTACCTCCGTTTCATTATCTATAAAATGTGAGTAATAATAGCTCCTAACTCTCATGGTTATTGTTAGGATAAAATGAGACCGTATTTGTGAAGCACTTCACAAAAACCTCAAACTCCTGTATGAATTCTACCTGCTTATTGTTATTATCACCACATCTGGTAGTTTGCTGAGGTTTTTGATCATCATGCCAGATTCACTGGTATATTTTTCTCTTTATAATTTCTTAATTGGTAGCATCTTCAGGAAATGGATGAACGAAGAACCATCAAACTCAGTGAATGTTATAAAGGATTTGCAGATTCAGAACGTAAAGTTGTTCCAATCATCTCAAAGTGCTTGGAAGGAATGATTCATGCTGCAAAGTCAGTTGATGAAAGAAGGGTAAGTACTCAAAGGGTGTTGTATTTGAATGCATATGTATAAAAATATCTGTGAGGTTTATATATTAGTGGGTATTTCTCTTCCAAGAAGAGGATGACATATTTTGAATTTTGCGTATAGTTTAAGTTCTGTTTGCTTTCAAACTGTTTACTACAAAGTTGTCATATTTCCTTTTTCATTATTATAATACATGATGCAAAGTTCAAATATTATTTTTAACAACTTTTTTCTTATAGAGTATAATTCCTAAGAAGAGGCTGCTGGGTGCTATTACTAGGAAGGATGTAATTGCCATAGTTGTAGTCTTCTTCATATTCTTAGAGGACATGTGATTGCTGTCTTCAAGTGTTTGAGAGATATGGCCCCAGAGGCCACATGGAGGAGCAATGGGGGAAGCTTTGAAGGGGCAGATTTAGGTCTAAGGTGAACAAAAAGTTAACAAATAGAGCTGTTATTCAAAAGAAGAATGAATCTTTTTAGGAGATAGTGAAGATCTGCAGTCCAAGGTGAATTAAGTATTTGTTGATGATGTTGTGGAAGGAATGCCTGTTCATATGTAGATAAAACTAGGTTATCTCTCATCCCATTCAAGCTCTGAGATTTTAGGATTCGTTTAAGGTGGTTCCCTTGCGTTAGGTTTCACTCTGGCTCAAATCTTTAGTTACAAAGGCTACTAAAATATTCAGAGTGGTTCCTTGAAATCATAAATCTTTAGATCAGATGAGATGATTAAAATTTAAATTCAAGTAAATCTAGCATTTATTTACTGTCTTCTATATGTGGTTGCTAGGAGAGCTAAAATGCTTAGGGAAAACAGAGTTCTTTATTCCATGGAGTTTACAGGACAATTGGGATACAGGAAATGCATGCATAACTAGAATACAGAGTAATACATGGTAAGTGAATAAAAGTGTATAGATATATTACTGTTGAATACAAATACAGTACCACAGACTACAGTCTCTGATTCTCTGAAAGTATGAAGGGGGCAATTTCAAAATCCGAATAAAACACTTAAACTAGTTTGTTACATTGAGAGTCTTTTTTCATGGTTTGAGGAATGCAGCAGTAGCTTGAAAATGTGAATGTGTTACTGTCTTTCCTCAATTGAATTTGAAATGAAACTATGAATTGAGGTCCAAAAATTGAATTTTACTAAGTTAAAACTCTGGCACAGTTTGACCAGCCCTCCTGGCTACGCAACCATTTTCCTGCCCCATCAGCTGAAAGAAGATACCTTTTTTTTTTTTTTTTTTTTTAGCCTCAACCTAACTAAATGAGCATAACAAATGTAGCTCAAAAAAAATTTGACTGAAAGCTGTTGTCATAGTTTCTTGGACTATTTGAATGTCAGGTATTTTGGTCAGTTTTTAAATATCATTTTATAAGCAGGAATAATTATAATGTAATATAATTATAATAATTATAAGAGATATATTATCTGTCAGATACCTTTTGCACCATGTCTATAAGAAACAAAAATAATTTGTATTTCAATTCAGCAAACATTTATTAAGCAAATAAATCAGTAAATGTTTATTAAATACCTACTATGTGCCAAGCATTATGCTAGGTACTGCAATTAAACATGTGATGAATGAAACTTTCCTTATTCTGGTAGAGCTTGCATTGTAAGGTAGAAGAGACAAGGAGATAGATACACATACATATATGCCTATAACATGCACAGTATATTGTGTGTGCATGTATGTGTTTTTACAATAGATATAAATAACAAAGTAGTTATCTAAGGTAATGTAAAAGAGAAGGTACTAGCATTATTAAGAAAGTCTTCATATAAAAGATGGTGTTTGAGCTATGTCTTGAAGGAAGGAGGGGGATTCTCTCTGGTAGAAGTGCGACTTGAGTGCATTCCAGGCAAGGAAGTGAGGGGTAACTGCAAAAAGAAGAAAGAGAAGATAAGTTTAGCTGGTTTGTAGATTTTGAGGCTTGGGGGGACTGGAGAAAGGTTGGTAGGACAACATTGTATAGGGTTTTAAAAGCTAAATGGTAGAATTTATATATGCTTCTAGAACAAAGGGAGGGGACTTCCTCCCTCTAGAGGGGATTGCCTGTTTCTCATTGAAATGAATAATGAATAAAAATATATGATATGAAACTACAGTAAGTAATTTCTATCACAGAATTGCATAAAGAAAGTCAACAAGAAATCCATGGGTAATAGGAAGAGGGATCTCCTGCAAAACCAAAATCAACACAAGGCTCTTAGTGTCCAGCCTCTGAATACGACCAGCACCAGAGACATGTGTAGCCAATAAGACTATATCCAGAGGAGGCCAGTGGAGAGGGCCTCTTTAGAAAGGCGCAGGGAGGTCAGAAAGCCCCAGGGTTGGGAATTTGGAGGAGCTCCCTGGTGAGCAGAATGATCAGTGACAGCACTCAGATTGGAAAAACCTAGGCATTCAGGTTTTCTAAAATCTTTAGCACTCTGTCTCAGGACTTCTCAGGATGCAGTGGAAAGTCCTGAAGATACAGTGCTAGGAACCTTGAAAATCCAGAATGTCTTAAGTTTGGGAATAATGAAGGCCAGTAAAAGAACTCTGGTGACCCAGGTTGAGATTCCAGTTGAGCAGGCTACCCAAGGTGGCAGATCCTTGCCTTGCTACAAATCCCCAATTCAGGAACTAACGCTGAAAGATAAGTAAATCAAAGAAAATTCCAAACAGTATAAAAAAATTATATTTCTAGAGATTTAACCCACTCCCAAAAGGAGCAAGTTTCTTTGTAACAACTGCAGGCAATGATTTAAAGGAAAAAAATGGATTTTAAAAATGAAACCTGCTGTTAAAAAAATGCAGAAAATGTCAGAGCTAATGTAAGAATCATTGAACTCCCTGAAAACCACGATTTTAACCTTGCACACTATGATTCAAGAAGTAATAAATAAAACCTTCCTAGATCTCTTAGAAACAAGTCCAGGTGAAGAGAGGAAGATGCCACCTTCTGAAGGAAACTCCAAAAGGTAAAGTCCCAGCAATATCACAGCCAAAACCCCCAGCTCCTATATCATATCAGGTTCATCCAGGACCTTTCAGTCACCAATAAGAAGGGAGAGGAAGTCTTGGATGGCAATGTTCTACAACCTGAGAAGTGATCACAAGTCATTGTATCATCCTAAAAAGGAAAAAAAAGTTCCTTGAATGGCATAGAGGATTTTCAAGCATTTCTAATGAAAATACTAGAGCAGGAACTTTGAAATACAACAAGAGAGCAGAGAACCTAGAAGGGTAAATAAATTTCAGCAATGGGAATAAGATGTATGACAATGAAGCTAGGTTGCAAGGGGTTGAGAAGTGAGTGGGAGATAATAAAGAGGATAGATAAAGAGAGGAAAGAGTTTGTTATAGCAGTCTAACTATGTAAATGAGAAGGGACAGCTGATAACTTCAGGAGGTGGTGGGGGCACATGGAGGTGTTTTTAAGTATGAGAAAAATCTTGACATCATAAAAGTTGAAAAAAGAGGTAGTAGTGGGTAAGGAGATACTGAAAATTAGGGAAAAAGAATGACCAAAAGTCAAAGCAAGTTTGCACTGAAAGGATTTGTTTCTTGAAATAGGTTTTTTCCCCATTAAAAAAGTTGGTTAACATTTTAAAAAGGAGATTCAAAATTAGCAGACAGCTTTGAAATTTCTGAAACAATTTATTTGAAATTATCCTAGGAACCAAGCTAAGAAGAAAGGTATTATTTAGTAGTTCATAATAGTTAATGAGGGGCATCTAGGTGGCGCAGTGGATTGCCAGGCTTGGAATTAGGAAGACTCATCTTTCCAAGTTCACATCTGACCTCAGACATTTAATAGCAGTGTAATGCCGGGGAAGTGACTTAACCCTCTTTATTTTGGTTTCTTCCTCTATAAAAGTGAGCTGGAGAAGGAAGTGGCAAACTCATTCAGTATCTTTGCCAAGAAAACCCCAAATAGGGTTACAGAGTTGAACATGATTGAACAATGACAATAATTAATTATGATACTGGGCAAAATATAATAAAACAAATAAACTTTAAGCATACATAAATGAAATTTAATTCATTTAAACTCAACAAACATTTATTACTATGCCAGGTCCTGGGTGTATGAAGTTGAAAAGGAAGCAGTTCTTGCCTTCAAGGGATTTAAACTCTCTTGAGAGTGGTAGGAAACAATATGTATAGGGAGAAGTAAATACAAAGTTATATACAAAGTCATGTAAAGGCAAGGGGACAAGAAACATGAAAATCGGAAGTTTTTTTAGCTTTCAAACCATAATAGCTGACGTGTATGTAGTGCTTTAAGGTTTGCCAACAGCTTTACATATTTTAATACCACTGAACCTCACAACAGTTGAGCATTTGTTATTATTCTTCCCATTTTATAGATGAAAAAACTATCTGAAACAGTTTAAGTGAGTTGCTCAGAGTCACCCAGCTAATAAGACTCAAAAGTAGGATTCAGACTCAGTCCAGTGCTCTGTGATGATCCATTTTTATTATCAACAACCAAATGAACACATTTAAATTATGACACCTCAGTCCCATGCTCAGCATGTCATCACAGAATCAGAACAGAACTGATGCCAAACAAAAGGAGATCCACTGAAACATTTTTCAAAATTATAGAGGTGAATAGGTGGAAATTCAGAAGGAAGCACAAATAAACAGAACAGTTTTGAAAATAACTTATAGAATATATTTTGTGCTCCTTTTTAAAGGAAATAGTTTGAAATGGAGAGTCACAGTTTAATATGTAGTCCTCTTTATGGAAGTGCCTCTCAGATATATGTGTTTAAGTTAAGAGCAAAACATAATTTAGACACAGTTGCTCTGGAGTTTATTGAATAGGAAAATGACGTGGTCAGGTCTCTACTTAAGGAAAAGCACCTTGGCAGCAGTGTGTAGGATAGACTGAAGCAGGAGTGGTGGTGAAGACTTTAGTCAGGGAGAGCCGTTAGGCTTTTGCAATAATCTAGGTAAATGGATGAGGGTTTGAAGGAGATAGTTGTGTAAATAGAGGGGAATGGGATGAAAGAGATGTTTTGGCGGTAGAAATGATAAGATTTTGGCAACTGATTGAACGTATGGGTTGAATGAGAGTGATGAGTTAAGGATGATGCCAAGATTATGAATCTGGGACAGTGGAAGAATAGTGGGGCCTTCAACAGAAATAGCAGAGTTTGGATGCTAGGTGGGTTTGAATTTCTTTTATTTGCTAGGCTGATCAGTTTCTCTCTGATTGATTAGTAGAGTTAATGACAATATCTGATTTTTGTGTGTGTGTCTTTAATCTAGTGTTGCTTTTCCCTGATGATATTTTTCCGTGCCAAAAGCAAGAATAGAATAGAATTCCCCTTCCTTTCTCATTCTTAAATGCCTTTGGGATTTCTTTGCACCATAAGATGTCTTGCCAAGATTTCTTTAAATCAATTTTACCCTCTGTTTTATCTCTGTTATGAGGCAACGCTGCTCATAGTTATCTATCACCTTTTTCTTCATAAGATTATATTTATGCCATTCTCACCTATTTCTCCCTTTATGTTGAAGTCTCTGAGTATCAATGTATACTGATAATGTGGAGGCTCTTAACCTAGTTCTTCATGGAATTTCTCTGCCTTTTCATCTCCTACCTTGAGTGTTTGTACATTAGCTGAAATTATTTTAATGGTGGTCTTTTTGTGGAAGCTTATAATGGGTACTCTTAAAACATGACCAAATAGTCAAAGAAATAATAGTTTTTCTTGTTTTTTTGGGGGGGGGGAGTGTATATGATAAAGCCTATTATGTCAACTCCTTTGTCTCATATATTTCCTGTAAGTCATGTTTCCATTTAGCTGTAAGCTTCTTTCTTTCTTCTGGTTTTGTTTATAAAAAGAATGTTAAGTTTGATATATTATTCAGCTCCTTGAATAATATTTTCTTTTTTCTCCCCAATTTTTACTTTAATATTCAGTTTTTTATTTTAAGTTCCAAATTCTCTCTCTCGATACCTTTCCCTCACTTGTTGAGAAGGCAAGCAATATAATAACCCATTATACATGTGAAATCACGTGAAACGTTATTTCATGTGTGTTCTTGGCTAAAGAAGTCATCATTAAATGGCTTAGATAAGGTTGGTCTTTGTGAATTAAATTTGATCTCTTGCCAGCATCATATTCAAAGTCAAAAAGTTTAAAATTTAGTTCAATTTAGTATTTTACCTAGTGTCATAATAGAGCTTTTCAGTTGTTACATTCTGCTGGCTTAACATTTAAGTACTCAAAGTCCACTTTTATGCCAAGATCAGACAGGTGAGTAGGACTTTGTAGAAGATTACAGATATTTTATATTTTTCTTCTGTCAAGATTTTTATTAAATACTGTTTTCACCAATAAGGACAATAGACTTTCCACATTTGAATTTTAACACCATAGTTCCAGATATGCTTATAGAGGAGGTAGAAATGGTACTAAAGAAATTAAGGACTGGAAGAGCAATGAGATTAAACCAAATGTACATAGAGGAGAGCCATGCTGGAATTGACATAGTGATGAGAATGTTGAAGGGAAGGGAGGGAGGGAGAAAATTTGGAATAGGAAATTAAAAACAAAACAGAAACTCAAACGTTAAAAAATTGTTTTTACATGTAATTGGGAAGGGGAGAATAAAATATTTTTAAAAATAAGGATTGCATTACAATAGTTACATACCTATTCAGCAAACCAGAAATTGCTTTATACAATAACTTAATTCTACAGGTAAATTCCTTTTTATAACAGTCCCTATAAAATAACTGAAATTTTTACATCAGGATTTTGTTAAAATGAGCATAATATTAGAAATCATATTCCTACTCTACAGGATGAGATTTGAAAAACATTTCACAGGAATGAGTTAGCAGTTGTAAAGGAGTTCTGCACATATTGCCTATATCTATGTATTGTTTTATTTAGGGGACTAGAATATTTAAGTTGGATGAGGATTGCTACAAAGTACTTTATATTTTGACGGAACTAAATAAATAGGTAGGCCCAAGTAATCCCTGTAGTTGGTTGAAGGTTGAACTAGATATAGATAATTCCTTATTGTAACAAAGTTTCCTTGAAATGAATTTAATTGTAATAGACTTTTTTACCTGTATTATCCATTTTTGAAATGATGAGACTGGTTATTTTTTAAGATAATACATACATGAACCATCTATACCATCCATAGAATAGCTTATATGTATTCTAAATTAATAAAGAAAAAATTATGATTTTTAGTAATTTTCTTAAGAATTGTTTTTCTGTAAAGTAAAAGTTAGAGAGATAAGGATGATACTCCTTGGATACTCCTTCCAGAATTGCCCTCAACTTTAACAAAGATTACTTTTTCCCTTCGACATACATATCAATTAATGGAAACCTTTATTCACGGTTAAAAACTTTTAACTCATACCCACTCAGTCTGTATCCTCTAAAGCTAGAATTCTTAACCCGATTGGATGAACTCATTTTAAAACTGCATTTCATAAAATGTTTCCTGTAATCCTGTATGTTTTATGCATCTAGAAAAACATTATTTGGAGAAAGGGTCATAGGCATCACTAAACCACCAAAGGGTTTCAAGAGAAAAAGGGTTAAGGACTAGAGTTTTACGGTTTATTTTTCTCTTCTCTGATTCTCATCTTCTATGAATCCATTTCTCATCTTTTTTTTTCTTATAATTAAATTTATTTATTTAACTTTTAACATTCATTTTCACAAAATTTTGGGTTACAAATTTTCTCCCCTTTTCTCCCCTCCCCCCCCCAAACACCAAGCATTCTAATTGCCCCTATGACCAATCTGCTCTCTCTTCTATCATCCCTCTCTGCCCTTGTCTCCGTCTTCTCTTTTGTCCTGTAGGGCCAGATAGCTTTCTATACCCCTTTACCTGTATTTCTTATTTCCTAGTGGCAAGAACATTACTCGACAGTTGATCCTAACACTTTGAGTTCCAACTTCTTTACCTCCCTCCCTCTCCACCCCTTCCCTTTGGAAGGCAAGCAATTCAGTATAGGCCAAATTGTATAGTTTTGCAAATGACTTCCATAATAGTTGTGTTGTATAGGACTAACTGTATTTCCCTCCATCCTATCCTGTCCCCCATTACTTCCATTCTCTTTTGATCCTATCCCTCCCCATGAGTGTCAACCTCGAATTGCACTTTCCTCCCCATGCCCTCCCTTCTATCATCCCCCCCACCCTGCTTGTCCCCTTATCCCCCACTTTCCTGTATTGTGAGATAGGTTTTCCTACCAAAATGAGTGTGCATTTTATTCTTTCCTTTAGTGGAATGTGATGAGAGTAGACTTCATGTTTTTCTCTCACCTCCCCTCTTTATCCCTCCACTAATGAGTCTTTTGCTTGCCTCTTTTATGAGAGATAATTTGCCCCATTCCATTTCTCCCTTTCTCCTCCCAATATATTTCTCTCTCACTGCTTGATTTCATTTTTTTTTTAATTTAACTTTTAACATTTATTTTCACACAATTTTGGGTTACAAATTTTCTCCCCCTTCCCCCCCCCCAGACCCAAGTTTTCTAATTGCCCCTGTGACCTATCTGCTCTCTCCTCTATCCTCCCTGCCCTTGTCTCTGTCTTCTCTTTTGTCCTGTAGGGCCAGATAGCTTTCTTGACCCCTTAACCTGTGTTTCTTGTTACCCAGTGGTAAGAACATTACATTTGGTCCTAACACTTTGAGTTCCAACTTCTTTAGCTCCCTCCCTCTCTACCCCTTCCCCTTGGAAGACAGGCATTTCACTATAGGCCATATCTGTTTAGTTTTGCAAATGATTTCCATACTAGTTGTGTTGTATAAGACTAACTATATTTCCCTCCATCCTATCCTGTCCCCCATTACTTCTATTTTCTTGTGGTCCTTTCCCTCCCCATGAGTGTCGACCTCGGATTGCATTCTCCTCCCCATGCCCTCCCCTCTATCCTCCCCCCCATCCTGCTTGTGCCCCTGTCCCCCACTCTCCTGTATTATGAGATAGGTTTTCCTATCAGAATGAGTGTGCATTATATTCTTTCCTTTAGTGGAATGTGATGAGAGTAGATCTCATGTTTTTCTCTTGCCTCCCCTCTTTATCCCACCACTAATAAGTCTTTTGCTTGCCTCTTTTATGAGAGATAATTTGCCCCATATAACTTCTCCCTTTCTCCTCCCAATATTTCTCTCTCACTGCTTGATTTCATTTTTTTTTTTTTTAGTATATGATCCCATCCTATTCAATTCACTCTGTGCACTCTGTCTCTGTGTGTGTGTGCGTGTGTGCATGTGTGTGTGTGTGTGATCCCACCCAGTACCCAGATACTGAAATGTTTCAAGAGTTACAAATATTGTCTTTCCATGTAGGAATGTAAACAGTTCAGCTTTAGTAAGTCCCTTATGACTTCTCTTTGCTGTTCACCTTTTCATGGTTCTCTTCATTCTTGTGTTTGAAAGTCAAATTTTCTTTTCAGCTCTGGTCTTTTCATCAAGAATACTTGAAAATCCTCTATTTCATTGAAAGACCAATTTTTCCCCTGAAGTATTATACTCAGTTTTGCTGGGTAGGTGATTCTTGGTTTTAGTCCTAGTTCCTTTGACTTCTGGAATATCCTTTTCCATGCCCTTTGATCCCTTAATGTAGAGGCTTCTAGATCTTGTGTTATCCTGATTGTTTTTCCACAATACTTGAATTGTTTCTTTCTAGCTGCTTGCAATATTTTCTCCTTGACCTGGGAACTCTGGAATTTGGCCACAATGTTCCTAGGAGTTTCTCTTTTTGGATCTCTTTCAGGTGGTGTTCTGTGGATTCCTTGAATATTTATTTTGCCCTCTGGTTCTAGAATCTCAGGGCAGTTTTCCTTGATAATTTCATGAAAGATGATGTCTAGGCTCTTCTTTTGATCATGGCTTTCAGGTAGTCCCATAATTTTTAAATTGTCTCTCCTGGATCTATTTTCCAGGTCTGTTGTTTTTCCAATGAGATATTTCACATTATCTTCCATTTTTCCATTCTTCTCTCTTTGTTCTGTGATTTCTTGGTTTTGCATAAAGTCATTAGCCTCCATCTGTTCCATTCTAATTTTGAAAGAACTATTTTCTTCAGTGAGCTTTTGAATCTCCTTTTCCATTTGGCTAATTCTGCTTTTGAAAGCATTCTTCTCCTCATTGGCTTTTTGAACCTCTTTTGCCAATTGAGTTAGGCTAGTTTTCAAGGTGTTAATTTCTTCAACATTTTTTTGGGTCTCCTTTAGCAGGGAGCTGATTTGCTGTTCATGCTTTGACTTCATGTCTCTCATTTCTCTTCCCAGCTTTTCCTCCACCTCTCTAACTTGATTTTCAAAATTCTTTTTGAGCTCTTCCATGGCCTGAGCCCATTGGGTGGGCTGGGACACAGAAGCCTTGATTTCTGTGTCTTTGCCTGATGGTAAGCCTTGTTCTTCTTCATCAGAAAGGAAGGGAGGAAATGCCTGTTCACCAAGAAAGTAACCTTCTATAGTCTTATTTCTTTTCCCTTTTCTGGGCATTTTCCCAGCCAGTGACTTGACCTCTGAATATTCTCCTCACACCCACCTGACCTCCTGATCCTCCCAGCCAGCGTTTGGGGTCTAAGATTCAAGTGCTGCTTCCAGCGTTAGGGCTTTTGGTGGGGGCAGGGCTGCTATTCAGTGTGAGATTAAGTTCAGGTGCTCAGGTCAGGGCAGGGCCGCCTCTCAGGCTCAGTTCCCTCAGGGGGTTTATGCACAGACCTTCCACAATGGATCCAGGCTCCTGCCTGCTTGGGGAGCCCCGGTCTGCAGCCGCCCCTCAGCTTCTACCTCCCGGGGGGGCCCGAATCATGGGGGCACCCCACTCCCCTCTCGACCCGCCAGAGAGACTCTCTCAACGACTCCCGTCACCTGTGGGTGGAGGGACTTGTGCAGCCGCTAGAGATCCCATCCCTGAAGCTTGCTCGGATCTGTACCTCTCGGTGCCACGGCCACGGCAGGTCTGGGCTGGGCTCTGTGTCTGCAGTGCGACGGACCTTTTGCGAGAGGTTTGCAGGTCCCTCTGTGGGTGGAGGGACCCACGTGGCCTATGGAGATCCCGTCCCTGAAGCCTGCTTCGATCTTTTCCTCTCGGTGCCGCGGCCGCGGCAGGGCTGCCCTCAGCTCCCAGTCCCGGCGGCCAGTCCGCAGTGCGAAGGACCCCCCGTGAGAGGTTTGCAGGTCTCTCCGGAACAGAAATCTCCCTCGCTCCAATGTTCCATGGCCTCTGGGTGCAGAATTCGCTGTGAGTTACTTCCCTGTAGCCGTTCTGTGGGTTGTGGGTTCGGAGCTATGTGTATGTGCGTCTTTCTACTCCGCCATCTTGGCTCCGCGCTCCCCCCCCCCCCCCCCCCCCCCCCCCCATTTCTCATCTTGTAGCACTTAGTTGGATTTTGGTTGGTTTTTATCTAAGTTAACAAACTCTGAGGATCAATGTTACAAGCAAAACAGAAAGTTGGATTTAAAACTAAATGATTTGTATAAATCTTATCAGAAGCTAACGTGAAAAAAGGACTTTTTTCTGTTGGTATTTCAGATATATTTATGGGTTGGTATTTTTAAGTGGTACTCCAAACAGAAACTATTTACAACTAAATTGTTCGTTTAATAATTTCTGTAAAATTTTAAATTTTGAAATCCCTCATTTAATTTTTTAGTATCCTGATTGCCTTGGTTACTGTTCTGAAAGTATCACTGACATATGTAGAAACAAATGTAATAGTTTTAAAATTCTAAATTTCCTGTGCTCAGGATTCGCAAATGGTGGTCGACTCCTTCAAGTCTGGATTTGAACCTCCAGGAGACTTTCCTTTTGAAGATTACAGTCAGCATATTTACAGGACCGTTTCTGATGGTACTATCAGTGCCTCCAAGCAGGACAGTGGGAAGATTGATGCCAAAACCACTGTAGGAAAGGCCAAGGGCAAGTTGTGGCTTTTTGGAAAGAAACCAAAGGTAAGATTTATAGGTTTATTAGACTAATTTTTTAAAACCAGGGTTTCAGATAATTTTGCATATTAACTAGAGAAGCTATAGTTAGCATAGATATTGAATGGTCAGTTATTTGGGAATGTGTTTAAAAATTTAGTAATTAAATGTTAATGGAGATAAAGGATTTTAGATTAAATATGAATTTAATAGAGTGTAGATATTTTTCTAAGCATGATGCTAAAAAAAATTGAGATCAGACTGATTCTAACTTAGAATTTATAAGATTGTTAATGAAAGTTGCTAATATTTTGTTAACGTTTTGAATTGAAGTTTTATGTGCAAAATTTTCTCAGGGTCCAACTGAAAGATTATTAATACTATTATTGACAGTTGACTTGAAAAATTGATCACTTGTGAAAGTTGATTTTAAATTAAATCTTCCTAAGAAAAATCTTAATGGGTAGTATTCAAGATTTTTAGTTAGTTGAAGTTTGAAGTCATTACTTTAATGAGAGAATTCCATTCCATGCTTAGACTTGATCTTTTGATTTGTTTATTTATGTAGATAAATTCATTTCTGAAAGCAAAGTAGAATTACTTGTTTCTTCTAGTTTAGTAATTATAGTGGTTTTATCAATAAGGAAAAATAGGCTACTTGTATTTATTAAGTATAATGTTTATTTGATCATTTTAAAGCTTTTTCTGATCATGGTATAGGTGTAAATAAGAATTACAAATACTGTGAAGTTATTACTAAGCACAGTTCTAGTTGGTAATGAGTATAAACTTAGTTACTAATGAATATATTTTACAGCTGAGAGAAGATACAGGACCAGACTGTTGAAAAGCCATAAGCATAAATAAAATAAACTTTCTTGCCTGTTCTAGTTAACAATGAGCCACAATTTAAGCTTTCCTCTATGTCTTACGACTTGTTCTGATTGTTGTAGCTGCAGCAACAATCATTAGGTACCCCAAGTTTGTAAATAAATGTCCCCTACGAGTACCTTAAATTACTTCATTATTCAGCAATCCATAGAGATCCACACATGCTAGGAATTTGATTATTATTCAAGTCCACTAGCTGTCTTGAGGATTGTTTTTAGTTTGGGCTATTTAAGTTTTACTTAATGTATTTATACCTTGTAAAAAAGAAATGAATGGAATAGTATATTTTAAAAGTATATTTAACTTCTGTGGTTATTTAATTTTCAACAAGTGTTAACTGAACTTTTTGTAGTGTGTAGCAGGATACATTTTTGTGAGGTTTATACTATGGGGGAAGAAAGCATGTTGCCAAAGATAGCATTTTCATTTAGAAAGAAAAACCACTATGCACATTTGGCTTATTGATTCCTTTCTTTATTTCCATGTTAGCCACAGTCCCCACCCCTTACCCCTACTAGTTTATTCACATCCAGTACTCCTAATGGGTCCCAGTTTCTCACATTCTCCATTGAACCTGTGCATTATTGTATGAGTGAAATAAAAACAGGGAAGCCCAGAATTCCTTCTTTCAGAAGCCTCAAAAGAGGGGTAAGTTTAATAATGGGTTAAAATGCATGATGGCCTATTGTGTGTGTGGTGTGGCTTTTAATACTCTCCACCCTCATTATAAGGCTCTTTCTGAGAATACAGTTATAAAATGCCACTGTAATAAGTATAGCTACCCTCAAGTTAAAAGAAAGAAATCTCCTCTTTATAACATTTGAAATGCTTGATTCTAAAGGATGGTGTTATAAAGAGGGTGGTGGGTGCAATCATATATTTAAGCTCTTTTTCTGTTTACATAAAATCATGTGTGTCCACCACTGTCTTGTACTGTATTCTACATTACTTAAAGTAATTTATTATTAAACTTTGTCTTCTAATAATTAGTTATGCTGACTTCATCTGCCAGTTTTCTAAAGTATCATTTAGGTAATAATTTAAATATTTTAGCTCCACTTAAACTGTAGTACTTACATAGTTGAAAAAAAATGTAGGTACTTAATTTAATTTTTAGATGGAAGTGATCAATAAACTATGTTTAAATTGAATGGGTTTTCTTGAGGATTTTTTTAAAAAAAATACCTTCCATCAAAACTTTTAAATGCTATTTTTTAGCCATTTACATTTACATTAGTTATAATAATTTTGTCTATAAATAGAATTTTATTTTGAGAGACAGTAAAATAGAAAAGTAATGTAGTTTCCTAGCAACATATATTAGTTTTAAATAAACTGGCATTATTTCGGTGAAGCCTATTTTGGCTTATTTTCATTTAGGGACTTATTTGCATTTTCAGAGTATAGTTTTAAATACATTTTTAATATCTTGTTTGGCCATTTTTTATTTATTATGAAAAGTAAAGTAATTTCTTTATATGCCAAATCTTGATGACATATAGAGCAAAAAAACTAGACTCCAACAATGTCATATGGAATGTGTTCATTAACTGAAATCCAACCTGACATTTACGTTTCATTTTTAAACTTAAAAATCCCTGCCCAACAGCCAGTTGTTTTAGTTATGTACATCAACTGATGGCACGTAATTCAAAATTTGTTAATTTAGTCTAGTATTTGATCATATACAGCTCCTTTGGAAAAGTGTGACAAGTGATTTTTTAAGCAATTAGAGTGATTATTTCACCATTGAATTATTACTGTTGATTATTCATTTTAGCTTCTTCATAATCTGTCCATAATGTAAACTGGGTTGTGATTACCGCACCTAACAAGTACTGCAAAAAATAAGAATAATTTCTTTAAATGACCCACAAGAATGTATATACACTTATACTAGCCCTAGTGATGTGTAAAATAGTATAACTTTTAAAAATCATTAACAATAGTTGTAGGTGGGTTCCAGTGACTGAATAATGAATGTAAAATTTCCCCAGTGTTTCACAGAGTCAGACCAGAGTGTAATAAATGCTTTGTGTTAAATTACATGAATTGTGAGAAAATATAGTGTTCGCTATCATATTTTTATTCAGCTTAGTTTTTTATTTTGGGGGTTTGGCTTTGGGCTGTCTTTTTAGTGTTGAGCATGCCAGGCCATTATCACTGTATTCTGTTCAGTTCAGGGAGCCATAATTTGATGTGGAGAACTTTATAGCAGATTCAGGTGTATGAAGGAAGATGTTGTTTAAGAATTTGAAATTGTCTAAGCCTGGGCAAGATGAGCCCGAGGTTGTGACCTCTTTACCTTTTTTTTTTTAACAGGAGTAAAATTTTAGAGTTATAAATTTGGAAACTCCATTTGCTTGCTTAGTAATTCATTTATTTGAAAATGTCTTGCTGATTTAATGGAGACCTAGCTTTTTAGAAAACCATGTTGTTCTCTGTCCAAATTCCTTGCTATTGGTTTATCACCTTAGAGCCAAACAAACATTTGACTTAGGTTTTTCTACTTGACAATTAAATCTGTGATTTTGTCTGAGACAGGGGAAGCTCTTGAAGTGCTAACTACTTCCATAGCAGTAGATCAAAATCTGGTTATGTGTTTGTAGATGGAGTTGCCTGAAACACATAACTTGTCTAGGGTCACACAGCTTGTAAAATTAGGGTTTCATTCCTTGGCTTCCTGACTTCAAACCAAGCTGCCTCCTGTAATTATGCACAATATCAGGTTGTGACACTTATTGTATTTGTTTTAGTATCAAGAGATTAATTTGTAGAAATTGTGTTCTTTTCTATTTTTAAATCAAGTAGGCTGAGAGAAAGAATTGAACTTTATTAGTCTTATTAACTCTATCATACAAGTGTTCAGATTAACAATATCAGAGTTAGACCTGAATCATACTCTTCTAAAATATGTATTTTTAAGTTGTCTAAGTTGTTGTTACGAGTAATATTATTTAGTTGACATTTATTTCATACATACTATAATTGAGAATGAGAACCTACCATGTTGAGTCATATCAGCGTTTTTCTGATCACGGACTGCGGTACTTTTTTATGTGAGTATTGAGATGTATTCCAAATATTGTCTGATTTTGTTTGGTCATGAACCTACCTCATTTGCTGTTCAAGAAGTGCTCTTTTTGTTCTAATTGAACCAGTGTTTGATGAGTGAAGTGGTGTCTGTATCTTGTGATTTTTATAGACATCCATAAGAGATTTCTCAGACTTTGTCTTACACAGTTTAAAAAATCTGATTTTGGGTAGAAAATCTTTGTTGATCACTTTCCTCTATTTCCGTTGTTTCTTTTTTTAATGCAGTGAGTGACCACAATAGCAAGTAGAAAGTGTAGAAACATCATAGTTTTATACTAAGTATTATTCTGTTTTGTTGTAAAACATTTATATATTTCAAAATCAGTGACTCTAATCTAGTGCACATGTATTTGCTACAACTAGATCCCTGAAACACAATCTATTTAATATGTAGTAACTTTCTGTTTTCATATATTTTCTTCTAAAGGATAACATAATAACCATCACAGAGCTAATGTGCAGAAGTTATTTGTTTATTCATTTTGCAGCCATTTTTAAATATCATCTATGTGTGAACTTTGATTTAATTTAAAAAGAAATCTTTGCCCAAAATTGTCATATAAGGTAATAAATTTCAGATACATTGCATGTTTTGTTTTCTTATCTTAAATGTGATTTTATTCTAAAAATATTTTAAGAAGACCATGAAAATTGAAATACATTATTTTAGCCATGCTTCATGCATCCCCATGAATTATTACCAGCAATGCCATTACAAACAGACTTGTATTTGTTCACTCCCATCTCTAGCAGTGTAAAAACTATTCTAAGTATTTTAACTAGATTTATTTGAAAGACCATGATAGCAAATGTCATCCCTTTGTCATAATCATAAAACATTTACACATTTAATCAACGTATCATAGATAAATGGGTAGATATTTTTGTCAGATACTTGTTAAAATTCATCCAAAGATTAATATTTCATTTCTTTTTCTTCTAAATTTAGGATTTAGAAAATTAAATCAGTGCAAAGTAAAATTTTCTGTCAATAAATTTGAATAAAGAACACTAACAGATATGAAGATAATTTACTTCATAAAAATCTCTATCTAATGCATGACAAAGGTCCCAGTCAAGATACCTTTAGTACACAGAGTAACAATTTAGCCTACCACTTATTAATTAATCTGTTTGTATTTAATACAAAAACACATATACTATATGGACATTCTAAATACATTTTTAAAATTTTTCATAAAGGTGGCAGCTCTACTTTGGGAAACAAACATAGAGTCAGAATCTGTTCCATTTAATCTTTTTCAAAGTAATTTTATTTTCTAAAATAGGAAAATTATGTTGTTCAAATTTATCAGTCATGAATAAAACATGAATTTATTTTTAAAAGTCCTAAAAATAAGGAGGCATAGTTTTGCAAGAAAAAAATAGGAGAAATGTTAAACATTCCCTCAGTTGTATATTGCTTGTATATTTTTTTCCATATTATATATTAAATGTAAAAATTAATCTCATTTGTGAACTTTGTAAGCTGAAATTTGATTTTGCTGCCTCTGGTTATTAACATTGTAAAAATCTGCATTTGGTGGGCATTTTTATGATCTCTATTAATACCTTAGTGTTATCTCTGCATATCTTAAAATATCTATATGTATCATTCTTGGTTCATTTTAAGAATTTTTTACAGAAAATGAGCAATTACCATTAGATTAATTTGAACACATTTTCTTTAATCTTGAATTTTAATTAGTTAAAATCACAAAATATCTGCCCGTTATCATTTTATATGTGCTTCTGTTGTCAGTGACTTATTTTCCAAAAATGTGCTTGAAATTGTTTTTCTGGCAGATTTGTTCAGATCATAAAACAGTGTATAATTTTAAATTTGTGGAAAATATACATCTCTAGGTTATTACGTTTTATATTATGGTTGCATGTGAATAATATGCCATTTCTTTCTATTTTCAATTGAACTGTTCAGTGGTCGGTGAAGATGGTAAGCCTTATGAGCTGATCTATATACTGTATTACTATAAAGTAATCTCTTAAAGCTGTTTATATTTGAATAATTCAAAATTAGTTGTAAAGTACATCCCACGTTGTCAACTTGTATTTGTTTTTTATTTTTATGATTTAATCTACATTCCATGTAACCTGGTGTCCCTCACTTAACACTCAATGCTAGAGTTTTAAGAATGGAATACTAACTCTAAGCCTGAATTAATTGATTACTTAATTTGCTTTAATAGTGTTGGGTGGATTTCATGTCCAATTGGAGAAGAAAACGAAATTATGATTATACTTATAAATATTCACATTGTGAACATCTTTCCCAAGTTTTATGAAAAAGAAAAGCTAGCAGAAATAAACAAAAAGCTATTTTCATCTAATTTTTCTGAATCACAAAATATTCACATATTTGATTTAAAATCCATACATTTCAAGAATCAGATTTTCTAAGAAAAATTGTTTCTACTCAATTTCATTTTGAAAAATTTATGCTAGTTTATTATTTGAATGGAAGACAGACTGGAATTATTTATATTTTACTTTAGAATGCCTCTTCTTATAGATAAATATAGACATCTACTCAGGACAAAATAGTAGAGCTATACTATGAATATGACTCAGAAATTATTTGAAAGTCAAATCACCAGATTTAGGAATAAACCATACTTTCAGACTTGTTTTACCCTTTCTGGAAGCCTCCCTGGACCAGGGGAGATGGTTAAATGTTTCAAATGACTTCCATTACTTTGCCTGCAACAAGAGTGTAAACAGAGTTGATGATAATGGTCAATGAAAGAGATTAGGAAAAAAGTTTCCTAAAGTGTGGGTTTGGAAATAAAATTTGCTAAGGAGACAGTGAAAATTTGAATGATATACCTATAGGAAATAAATGAAATGTGGTAAGAAAAATAATATATAATTTCTCCAGTTTAAAAATGATATAAGATGTTGAAAGGGGTTACCTTGGAGAGCAGCCACCACCATTGTTTTTCAAAACTTGAGCCTAAAATTAGTACGACAGTTGACACTGATCATTAAGTGCTAGATTTAAAAAGTAAACTCATGTGAGGAGCTCCTACATTCATTTACATTAGTCAGTGCTTTGAGTAGATATATCCTTTTACAAGTATTCCTGTTATATGATAACATATGATATGGTATCAATAAGTTAAATATAGAGGTAGGGTCTTTTATATTCAGTTCTTCTACGAAGCTACATTGAGGCCACTGAGAAAATGTTTGAATGCCTTTTGGAATAGTTTCATTTTGCATTAATTAGGAAACCAAAATGGGTTAAAGCTCATCATCAGAGTCTATGCTTTTATTTTGCAGAGACAGATGCAACATAGCATGTGTTGTAGAGCTGGCACACATTGGATCACTTAATATGTATATAATTGACACATGTGCAGTATGTCCAAATGTGCATTTATATTCCAATAGCATTTACAAAACTAGTCCATTAATTGTTCAGTCACCATTTTGAAAATATGAGTCATAAGAAGGGTTATGTAAATCAGTAAGAGCTATCAACATTTGAAAAATAAGTGATATGAAATCTTTTAGTTGAATAATGATGAAAAAATAGAAATAGGAATTTCACAATTATATCAGTTTGTTGTATTTTTAATATAACTGAAAGTCATAGTAAGAATAGACATATTTTACTTAGACTGATAACTTTACCTGAATTTTATAATTTTATACAACTCCTTAAATGTCATTGCCAATATTCCCTTCCCTCTTACTTTGTCTTTTTCTTTCTTATACTTAAAAAAAAAATCCTTAACATCATTCTTACTTTTGGGTTAGATTTGTGTTGGTTAAGCAAATTAGGTATTTTATTTGGTCACACTACATAATAAAAGGAGAATATTTGTTAAGGATTAGTTTGGTGAAGAATACTGCCGGGAGAAAGAAAAAATTTAGGTAATACATGATTGCTACTCTCATGAGGCTTTCATTTATTATTGTTATTGCCCAAAGGAGTATTGGACATAGCAGTAGTTTTTACTTGCTTCTCACTTAAATAGGCAGTTATATTTTTAATTTGGCTATTATTAGATCTTCTTTGATTGTAAGAAATAGGTAGATCTGCCTGTCTACAAACTATGCAGGTATTAAAATGTTTCATATATTGAATAACTTGAGTTTTTAGCGCAAGGTAAGTAATTTCCTGGACAGCTAGGGGTGGATAGAGTGCTGGGGCTGGAGTGAGGGAAGACTCATGTACGTGAGTTCAGATATGGCCTCAAAGAGGCTGTGTGACCCTGAGCAAGTAATTTGATCCTGTTTGCCTCGTTTTCCTCATCTAAAAGATGAGCTGGAAAGGAAACGGAAAACCACTCCAGTGTCTTTGCCAAGGAAACCACAGATGGGGTCAGGAAGAGTCAGACAAGACTGAATACATTTAAACAAGTAATTCACTGCATTACTATTTACTCTATTGCTATTTTTGACATTTTTACTTAAGTCAGTATGGCATTGGGTTTAAAACATGGAAATGTGATTAAACTATAAACAAATCTTTTTGTAGATGAAAAATGTCATGTTTCTATTTTGTTGTTGATGATGTAATAAGGTTCAGTCACTTTAATGCAATCTAGTCTTGAAGTTACCTTGTATAGACTAAAAATGGCTTGTCATTCCAAGTTTGCTCATCTGCTACTTTTCTATTCTAAGATCAAAAAAAAATGATCAATTTTTTTCTCAGTATGTGTGTTCCTAGTAAGCTTAAATATAAAAAAGTTATTTTCTGCTTTGTTGCATTAGATTAATTTGTTCCAAATCTTGTCTTATAAGTTTTTTTGTCCTGTATTTTTTTTTTAATTAATGTGCGTTTTAAAAGAAATACTTCTTCTCCTGGTATCAGACTGAAGTGTTTTGGTAACTGCAAGTATGCTTAGAGTCAGGTGAATTCTCCAGAAAATGTGTTTAGTAATGACAAAGTTTCTTCATTTCAGGGTCCAGCATTAGAAGATTTCAGTCATCTCCCCCCAGAACAGAGACGTAAAAAACTGCAGCAGCGGATTGATGAACTTAACAGAGAACTACAAAAAGAATCAGACCAAAAGTATTTTTTGTTAAATTGTGCAATATTGTTACTTTCAGAATCTGTTTTGAATGAATGTCTTTAGATGTGACATGAGAAATTATCATTGCCTCTTTTTTAATCAGTAGTTTCTTGAATGTAATTATTTTGGGAACAGAACATCCCCTCAAACTTGGTAATAAATTAAACAGTTGTACTGTTAAAATTATCAGTTTAGGAGGCTGGCCATGTCATGGTTAAAAAAAAAGTAATAAGTAATCTCTTTGAATAGAGTTTAACATTTATTATTAGTCCCATAATATATCTCAATTTTTTTCCAGATTAACTGGAAAAAAATGATCCACTTTAAAGAATAGATTCATTAAAACAATAGGCTTAACTTTAGTGCATAAATATAAAGGTCTTAGGTAATCTGAGTATATAATTATGTTTGTAATAGAAAGGTTGAGGATAAGATACAAGGTGACTTCTCATAAACCTTTTGTTGTTCCCTCAAATTCCTTTTTTCTTTTTATTTTTAAAATGAAAAAAAAAGATATTATAAAGAGACAAACTGTGACCGATTTGTGCTGAGTTTAAACAAAGGAAAATAGGTATAAATGTCAGTTTAATATTTATAGTTTTATGCTAGTATATAAGAAGATTTTCTTTAGGGAATAATTCTTGATCTTTAGAGGTAATATCAACTCGGTGGAATGAAGCCTGTAGATAAAAGTTAAATATTACAGGCTAACTAAATAAAAGCCATCTTTGAAAATGGTCTGTTAGAGGATTTTCTTTTGAATCAAGAAACAAATGTTCACTAGAAAATTATAGAATATTTGGTAAAATTAAATTTGTCTGAAAATTCACCAGAAAAGTCACAAAAATTCAGGGCATAGGTTAATAAATTCAATAATAAAATGATGTATCATTTATGAATACCACCTGAAAAAAAATTAAAACTATATTCCTAATTTGATTATGCACCAGGACTCTTATTTTTACTCCTAAATAAAAACTAGAAATCAACACGCAACAGTGTCATAAACTAATTATTAAGAAATTTATGAAGATGATTATAAAATTTAAAATAATTTATAGTTTCTTTTTGAAGACACATATGGACCATTTAGCCTAGAAGAGACTTAAGGAATAGAGTGTCATTTATTTTTCATCTTTGATTCCGTTAAATCAGTTTATACATATTTGCATTAAAAAATTAATTCCTCCTTGTTTCATGTTTCATATCTTCAAAAAAATTTAACAAAATGACAGCCTAGCTTTATAATTCATTTTATATGGGATAAACTTTAATGAGAAAATTAAATATTTGATTTATGATTATGCTTGTGATCATGTCATATGTAAATCGAAAGGTGCAAAATAGAATGTATACCTAGTTGATTTGTTTTTATAGACTGGAAACCTTTGAAAATGTGAAAGTTATTGTATCTGTAACTAAATTAATTTTCATCTGTGTTGCAGAGATGCCCTTAACAAAATGAAAGACGTGTATGAGAAAAATCCACAAATGGGGGATCCATGCAGTTTGCAACCCAAACTAGCTGAGACAATGAATAATATTGACCGATTACGTATGGAAATACATAAGAATGAGGTGAATCTCCTATGCTGTTTTTATAAAGTATAAATTGCTGTATGACAGAGTATTCACTGTATATTTTTTATATTTTTAAAATCATTTGAAAATGTGTATAATTAATAAAGTTTTGTTATAATAATCATTGAAAGAACCAAATTGTTCTGATAATAATGATAGGAGTTAACATTTACATAGCACCTACTGTATATGTGTCAAGCACAATGATAAGTGGTTTTTAAATATGTCATTTGATCCTCATAATAATCCTGGAAGGTGGGTGTTGTTATCTTTCCCATTTATACAGATGAGGAAACTGAGACAGCCTCAGTGACTTGCCTGAGGTCGCACAGCTAACATGTCTGAGGCTGGTTTTGAACTGTGGTCTTCCTTACTTGAGGTCCAGTTCTCCTTCCACTTCACCACCAGCCTACCTCTACTTGAGGTTGATTAATATTTTAAATGTATAAATGCATGGATGTGTTGTGTGGTTTTTAAATTTCCCCATGAGTAGAAAGGACGTCAGATTTAGAATAATCCTTAAATAAATCACTGAACTTCTCTGACCCCTTAGTCTTCCCATCTGTAAAACAGATGGTGTTGATACAGTCTTTTAAGATTTACATCAAATCATGCATAGTACATGATTTAACCCTCAAATTGACCATGTGACATAGGCATTTATAATCCCATTGCCTCTTATCACAGCATTGTTTTTGATGATTCAGTGAAGTATCATGTCATAGTCTTTTATGAAGTTGTAAAGCCTTATGTAAATATGAATTGGTGTTATTATTCAAGATGTTTGATGTGAGAGGCACTGTGACTTTGAGGATAAAGAATTGTCCTTAGAACACAGAAAATGGGTTCAAAGTCTTGTCTTTTACCCAGACTGTCTCTTTGTGCTAAAGTCCCTTCACTTTTTCAATGTTCCACACAATCCTTTAAAATTATAATTTATTAGAGACAAAACCAGTCTGCAGTGGTGAGTTTCCAGAACCAGAAGTTCCCTACACTAATGAAACATAGGACTGCAAATAATATTCTTTTCTCCTAAAATTGAGTAACTAAGAAGTAACTTAGGTACATTTAAGCTTTTATAGTTTAAAAGCCTGTTTATGTATCGAGGTTTATTTTTTCCATGATGCTTGTTCATTTCCTTTGTTTTGTTTTATTTTCCTCTGAAGGCCTGGCTTTCTGAAGTTGAAGGTAAAACAGGTGGGAGAGGAGACCGAAGACACAGCAGTGACATAAATCATCTGGTAACACAAGGAAGAGAAAGGTCATTGTTTTATTTAAACTTAGATTTTTTTTTTTTTAGGCATTAAACCTTTTCTCCCTCTTTCTTTTCCCCAGAATTCCTAGTAAATTCATCTGGGATTTGTTTCCTGAGTTTCTTAGCTTTTTTCTTAGTTTCCTATCTTAGCTTTTCAAATAAATGGCATTCAGAGTACTCTTGTCTTCTGCAAGTTTGTTATGAAGACAGTTCTTCTTTGTAAAGTAAAATAAATTTAGGGGAATTTTGACCTTTAGAATTGATAAGACAGAAAACTGAATTTGTTTTAAATGGCCTTAGTAGAATTTATCCTATGACATACTAGTTGATGAAATGACTGTCAATATTCTCAGTGTGGAGAAGGAACAATTCTTGTCAGATTTGGGGTTGTGGGATCCCTGTACGTGGTCTTCTTATCTCCAGGTATTAAAATCAAGGAGCAAATAATAGAAGAGCGGTCTTGGTGTGATTCTGTGAAGTTGAGTGGGAATTAGAATGTCTAGTAGGGATATTACTGTGGTTCCACAGTTTCTAGCATGTCATGAGACTAAACAAATTTTCAAGCTTTTGCGGGGGGGGGTACTTTTCCCTCAAAGTAATCAAACTATGATTGTTAATATGAAGGAGAGGCAGGAGAGAACCTGCAAATGGATTTCCTTTTGTTCTTGTGTGTTACACCAGGAAAACTACAAAATTGTAAGAATCCCCAGGCCAAGTAAAAATCTATCTCTTAGGCCTACCATAATGTTGATTGGTATGTATCTAATCTGTGGATTTTGGCCTAATTGAAGGCTGAATTGGCATGAATCTTTGCCAAAATATGATTGGAAATTTAAACCTTTTTAGAACATCATAGTAATGCATTTAAAAGTCAAAAACTCTTTAAAAAATGTCTGCTAATTTGAATTATTCACACCATACTGTTCTTCCATTAACATAAATAATGATGAATTGATTATTGTTGCATTTTCCTTCAAATCCAGAAGTCCTTAAACTTCTATTGTGTCGTTGACCCCTTCCAATGAAGCCTTTGGATCCCTTCTCAGAATATTTTTTAAATGCATAAAATAAGATACACAGGATAAAAATGGAACCAAACTATATTAAAATATATTTATCAAAATACATTTTTAAAAAAAGTTCACAGACCCAAGTTTAAAACCTCTTTATTTGTTTCTATCTGGGAGGTTCCAGTGAAACCTTCTATATTGAGTAATTTGTGTACTATATTTTTTGAGAAAATAAATTTTCCTTGGAAAGCTTGAGATTAGTATTTAACACAATATGATGATCTTGGGGAGATCCCTGAAGTTGATTTTCTGGAAAACTAGTCTATGTATGAGAGACTTGATAAGATTTCTTTTCATTTGTCTTAAAGCCCTGAAGGAAGTTATACAGATGATGCAAACCAGGAAGTCCGAGGACCACCACAGCAGCATGGTCATCCTAATGAGTTTGATGATGAATTTGAAGATGATGATCCCTTACCAGCTATTGGACATTGTAAAGCTATTTATCCTTTTGATGGTATGATTGATTTGATGTATTATATTTGATAAAATTGGTCATTTGGGGTTTAATCAACTTGTACAGTTAGGTGCATCATTTACTAAATTACCAGAGCATTGTAATTTCACTGCCATGACTTTTTAATTATTTGTTTTATAGATAGTGAGTATTTTTTTCCCCTTTCATATAGGATGGAATATAACAAACGTGAAGTTTGTTGGTTTTCAGGACAACGTGGAACCGGAGTTTGTGGTCAGCTTCAGGTCATTTGTAAAGCCAAACTAATTCTTCACAGATTGTTTGCTGACCCCATTCCTCGTTTTCTGATTTCCTTTACATCTTTGCTCCCAGACTGGGAGAAATGGCATAACTGGAAGCTGCTGCCTCACCCTTATCCCTCCTTGTTCGTTAGGAGAAAATGCTACCAAGGATCAGGAAGGAAGGGTTGGGGCAGTGGCTTCAGACCATTTTCCCCCTCCTTGTTTTCAGCTTGAGAGCCAGAAACGGAGCCCACCAAGTTCAAATCTTGCTCTAATGTAAAGTTTCAAGGGGATTTTAGTCTTCACTACTTTAAAACTTAGAAAATGTTTAGGTCCTCTTTGTTTCTAGTAACGACCTATGCTGACTATAGTAGTAACAACAGCAGCAAGAACATTATCTGCTTTCAGTCATCAGGTAGCAGGTAGGAATGGTTAGGGGGTGGAGGAACTAGCCAAGTCATTGGGGTAATAGCAAGCCAGCTGCCTTGTCACAGATATTCCTGCTGCCAGCATCAGCATTTATACCTTCATTTATCTGGCTGTCCCTTCTGCAATTTTCCTTAACTCTTCTTCCTTTCTCACTAACTACTTTTTTCAGATATCATTCACCATCCTGATACAATCCCTCAACAATTTGACTCAAAAGTGGAAAAATAGAATTTGTAAAAAAAAAAAAAAAAAAGAGAGAGAGAGAGAGAGAGAGATCTTTGCTATCAGTTTCACAAACATTTACATTTTTTTATATTGAGGGTTATTCATAATTAGCAGATATTAATCACAGTGATCATTTAGCATAAATCATACCTAAGTTCCAACAACTTTTGTCTTAGGGCACAATGAAGGTACTCTGGCGATGAAAGAAGGTGAAGTCCTCTACATTATAGAAGAGGACAAAGGAGATGGATGGACAAGAGCCCGGAGGCAGAATGGAGAAGAAGGCTATGTGCCAACATCTTACATAGATGTGACTCTAGAGAAAAACAGTAAAGGTGCAGTAACTTATATCTAAACTTTAACCAAGCAGCTTCATACCATACGTTCTCCAGGAAAGAGAACTCTACATATACATGCAATGGGATGAAAAATGTTAGGAAACATTTCATAAAGGGCATCTAAGGTTTATTGTTCACCATGTGAGCTTAGCTCAGGCTTAATGCTTAATTAAGAGTTGTGAATATTGTGGAAGGAAAATGGTTTTTTTAATGTTTATTTTCTAATTTGATCAAAATTCATTGGAATTTAATGACTGTCGTTGGCCTTATGTTCTGCATCAATCCACTTGAAAGATTTGTTGTTTTCTGCTTAATAAGTCATAGCATCTTATCCATTGAAAAGGTGCTGTAGATTTAAAGCTTTTTATTCTCCTTGCTTCAGAAAACAGATAAGATAAAATAGCTATGAGAAGATAAGACTACCTGGGAATTCTAAAAAGCAAACTTATAAAACTAGTAATACTCTCTTTTTAGCAATGTAAGTTAACAGTGACAGTTCCCAGAAAGTTCACTAATAACTGATGAATATTGCCAAAGAAAAATGCTCATTTTCCCCTTTGTTTTTTAAATACTTTGCAGCATTTAGTCTTCTAAAGATGAAAATGTGTTGTTTCAAAGAAAAAAACATATTTGCCTACAAGGGTAGTATCTTTACAGTTTTGCAAAGTAATTTGACCTAGTCACTTTGTGTGTTTGTAGATTGTCTGTTTCCTGACCAGGAATTCAGAGTTTCTAGTAATTTTCAGTAATGTATATATTTCTAAATTCATCTTATCTTTGCATTGCTCATCTTGAAAATACTTTTTGGAGAGTGTTTCTTTTCATAGATTAAAAAAAAAGCCCATAAGTAGTAAGACACAGGTTTCATGAAGTAAGTTGGAATTGGAATTTTTCAAAAGCAAATGTAGTTAGTAGTTTATTTTAAAAGCTAAACAATGACAAAAACCTGAAAACAATGCTCTGGTGACTGGATTCCTGGCTTAATCACAGTAAATAAACATTTATGGTCCCTGAATAAGGCATCCCTTATGAGTAAGAAAGCACATTTTTTTCAGTTCAGGTCAAACAGATATTTATCAGAAACACCAGTTCCTTCTGCTTTTCATCAGTAAGGAAGGCTCTTTGGATGGAGTTAGCTCTTTGCAGAGAGAATGGAGTAAGACAGCTGGGAAAGGGACCGTGCCATAGTCCACGTGGAGCGAAACTCACAAAGGACTTCCGGCTGCGGGACTTGCTAGGGGACGTTTGGGACAGCACTAAACTGAACACCTCCCTCTGTCTTTCCAAAGGTCTTCAGTAATTATGTTCTTTTCTTTTTCCTCCTGGACTGCAGGTTCCTGAAGAGGGTTTCTGAGAAAATGGGCGAGATGTGGAAGGAGGTTACATGCAGCTGCTCTGGGAGGGGAGGGTAGTAGAGTTGGCAGGCTTAAAGAGAAAGAGAGAAAAAAGCAAATTGCATGAGTGCATGCAGGCATACATTATTATTTTTCACTAACCTCATTTCCATGCATTGTTTTTTAAAAAATCATGATATTACAAAATCCTCACAATTCTGCTTCAGAATTCTCTATTAGAAAAAGGCCAAAACCACCTTATTCACCTTTTCCCATTTGTTTCACCCTCTTTGTTAGTCAGAAAAATTGCATTGATGATTTCCCATTTGTTTCACTCGTTACAGTTGTCCCAGTAGAACTGTCTTCATGCAGGCCCTGTTTTAATTGGCTGTTTATTAGACCCATGCTGTTTGTCAGTGTCTGCCTGTTCCGCCTCCAGGCTCGCCTAACATCCTGTTGCATGTCTAGATTGATTGGACTAGATTTGTGTCAGGCATGTCTTTATAACCTTTTGTTTTCAGTGCTTGTGTTTTGTTTTACATTTGTAATGAAAACCACTGTTTTGTGAAGCCTCTCCAGCACTAATGTTTTCATCCCAGTGTTCATGTATGCTGCCATAATGTTCCCATTCATTGCAACCATCCTCATCATATTTCCAGTTTTGGCATTATGAAGAGAAGTGGTCTATGGACCCTAAGTATTTTTGGTGATTAGAAAAAGAAAACATCTCTGCTCTAGCCTACAACAGTCAAAAGAACTCTTTGAAATGTGATACATCTCCAACACCTCATTCTGAGAACCTATAATGAGCACTGAAATCCTGGCAAAGTAACACAGAAGATACTCACCATCGCAAGACAAATGACTCTTTTCAAAAGTCAGCTGCTTGCCATTCAAATACTGCCTTAAACTAGAGTGCCTAAATCTGTTGATTGCCAACACTACCACTACAGTATCCCACAAAGGGCTTTATGTATTGGCTTGGTATGACCTCCTTTAACTCTCCCCAGTGCTGCTGCAGCTGCAGAAGGAGCTGTGGTAGGTGTCTTCTAGAGCGCTTCTACATCTGATGGTGCATCAGAACTAAAGACATGTATCTGTCCATTTTACTTTACTAAGTGTTTTTAATGGAATTCGTATGGAATCCCCTTTCCCCCAATTGTCTTAATTTGGGGTAATGAAGCTACCACTTAATTACTATAATGATAGTCTGTTCTCAAGTGATGCTTTCATTTTGAACCAGTTTAAATTTGAGTGGAACTTTGTAATGATTTATGTGCACTTTTACTTGTAAAATGGCTATTTCAATATGTTTATATGTGTAAATAGTTGTCTGCAGTGCCCCTATTGCTTATATTGTCTTGCCTCCCATTTGTGATTCTGTTAATGACTTACATCATATACCTGATTTACTAGAGTAATAGTGAGGTAGGGGAAGGGAAATACTTGTACCACTCATGCTTCATTAACTCAGTTCTTTGCTGTTTGAGGAAGAAAGAGAATGTGAAATGGTCTGTGTTTCATTGGATTTTAAGCAATATTTTAGAAGCCTTGTGACTCCTTTTAAGAGACTTTTATTTCCAGTGTTATTTGACTTGTACTACCAGTAAAATTAGAGCTGAGTGATTTTTGTGTGGAAGTTGATTCCTTTATTAAAATGAATTTGCCACTATTACACACCTGACCGTGTATTACCTTTGGGGCTATGAAACTATCAAGTTTAGATTTTGGATATTGTATACAGGGTTATTTATATTATGTGACATTACTCAATACTGACAGACTACACAATGTAGTTTTTAAAATTTAGTGCTTTTTTTTTTTTTTTCATTTTAAAGGTTAGCAGTGGGAAGGAAATGTAATCTGGCTGTTTGTCTTTTGTATGAGGCCTGGAGTTCTTGTGTTTGCCTGGCTAGCAGCCAACAGGTCAAAGTTTAGGACTTCTTGTAAGGACTAACTGTTCTTTTCAAGCTACTGTTTGTTTTTCTAGAAGCAGGATTTGCTTCCTTTGGGGACAAGTCCTTTCATGTGGGATAGTGCAACCTGTATATGGGTTATTACGTATAGGAAAGACATTTGTACTTGCACAGCTAGTTAAAATCATTCTGAAAATTGGAACATGTGAATTGTCTTAAATCTTCGATTTTTTCAGTGATTTTTACTCCTTTTGTGCACATGTTGATTACTTAATGGTAAATGCTTTGTTTAAAATAGTGTTCTCTGTTGAGAATATTTTCATGGAATAAACAATCTTTTCATGGTCAGTCAGGTGTACAGTGTGATGTCTCTTTTTCCTCTATAAACCATAAGTGTCCTACATGAATGAATGGTTTAGGGAAGTGTTCAGAATTGACTTGATGTTCAGGTATAGGAGGCAGTAGGGTACATGACCACTGACTGTATTCAGAAGACCTGTGTTCAGAGCTCACCTCTCGGGTTTACTTCACTTTGGAATACAACTTTCTTATCTGTAAATGAGTGGGTTAAACTAAGTCTTAATTTATGTTCAGGTCCACTTCTAGATCTATAATCACGCTGTGATCCTTTAACCAAGTCTTCTAAGTCGAATATTTGGTATTTTTTTCCCCCGTACTATTGATTTGAAATCACAGGTAAGAATCCCAAATAAGGAGAGGAGTGGAGGGGGGTCCACCCCCTTTTTAGTTTTTTTCCTCAAGTTTACCCCAAAGAAAGAACTTTCTGAAAATGGAACTCTTAAGATGCTTTGGTTCTCAGATTGCTCCCTTATGCACCATCAAAACAACCCTGTGGTCATCTTGCTGGCACATAAAGTCCAGTATCCAAGTCTGATTGCACCATCTCAGTTCCTAGTAGGTATTTTCTGCTCTGCTGCTCATACTCTGAAGGAATCATGGAAGGAAGGTATTCTACAATTCAATATAGTCAAATACATAAACTGTGCTTTGGTAATAGGCATGATCTCTTGTCTAGAGCTTCTCAATGAGGATATGGTTCATGTGTGTTGGGATGGATCAAAAATGAAATGGATTATTCACAGGAAAACAATACCAGTGAGAGTAACGGGAAGGTGATAAGGAGAAGATAAAAAGAAATACTTTGGATTGATGAGGAGTTCTTTCAAGTTGATTTGTAAAAGATGTACCAAAGATAGAATAAAGAATACATATTAGATTTCAAGCTGTTTTTCATAATTTAAAAACTCAGCATATTGAGGCAAACGAAGCAGCTTGTATTTCTTTCTTTCGGCAATAGGAAAACCTACCTCCTGGTTGATTCTGAGCCTGGCTGTGATACCCTGTGAATTATGTTGTGTGGAACTCGGTTGCATGATTGGTTGTTCCAAAAAGGTTATTTATGACTTTGACCTAAAATCAAACAGAGCTAAAGGAGTTTTCTCCTGATATACCTAACAATAGGTCGGCCTATGATTTTAGGCTTAGTCTTGAGGGAACAATTTTGACTTTTGTTTATAACCATCTCCTTCCTCCTTTATATAGCACATTTCTCTGACCGTAGCATAACTTCAGAGGTTTTATAGATCTTCTGCAATCGGAAAGCATCTCTCAGCTACAGAAATGAGATGCAAGTATATAGGACCATGTGGCTTTGTTTTTTATTCTGAATTTGTAACCATCATGTGTTTCACTTTCCTAATCTAGGCAACTGGGGAAAATCACTTCATAAGATTTGCCATATTTGTGTATAAGATTATGTATAGCCTAGCATAGCAAAGTATAATCACATCTTTTCTGAATGATATTGAAGTTAAACTATATCCCTATATTAAACTATATCCTTATCCTATATTCTGTAGTACTGCACTGTACCTATGCTATGCTATTCTCTGGTCTCTATGGTACAGTCATTCATCTCTGTGGATGTGAGGCACATCCTTTTGACTCACAGTGCACCTCAGCACCAGTGTGCTAAGTATATTGCTAAGTTCCCACAGGCAGAGCCAGTGGAGAAAAATATACTAGATTTCTCCTAGGGATAGAAGGGTTACTTCAAGATAACACTGACTGTGTTGCTTCTGTAATGTGGTACTGAAAGTACCTGGCCCTGTCTCTCAGCCAAAGCAGGACATGCCCAGACTTCATGGGCAGATCAGCATGGAGCTGGGTCACTGCATACTCTCCAAGGCGCCAAGCCTGTGTGGTGACTGGAGAACATCTTTCCCCTTTCTGACCTGAAAAATATCTATCCTTCCATTTTCTCTTTGGATGCTGTCCTCTCTTATATACCTGTTTGTTTTTCATATTTAAATGTTTCCCTTGGTTTCTGTATGTGTGTGTACTATATGCTATACATTGTGGATTAGTTTATATTATGGCAGAGACTATATATATTGTATGTGCTATATATATTGTATAGTGTAGTATACTTAGTGTTTCTGTATATGTACGTATATAGAATATACGCACATAAATCATGCTTAAAGACTATACTATATTGTCTAGTTTATACTATACTAGAGAATAATAGAACATGCTGTTCTTATACTGCAAGTATAGTGTAGATTAGACAAGTCTGTACTACTATACTGTAATGTGGCATCCACCATCATAATAGCCAGTGTGGTGATATCACTCCACCCAGCTCCACTCCATTTATGATGGCTGCCGTAATAAATGACAAAGCAATGTTCTATATTATTTATCATACTGGCTTAATAAATGCTACACTATACAGTGCTATGTTAGGTGGTTCTTTACTATATATACTATTACTTTCCTGTACTTGGACTGTACTATACTACCCAGTATCTGACCCTACTCAGCCAGGTTATATATAATATACAATATGATGCTAAGCTCTGTTATCTTACACTATAGTATTGGGATCATTTAACTCAGGAGGGGTTGGATAGTTGAGCTGTTGCATACCACCCTCTATTCTGGGAAGGCATCCAGGTCTGCCCCTTTACTTTACCTCCTGGCCCTGTTCCTGCCTCCTTCCTGGGCCCTCCACTGGTTTTCTTGGTGTATTCTGTGTATTGTTTTCACCATTAGGATAGGAGGTCAGGGATTGCTTTTTTGCTTGTATTTGCCTTCCCAGTACTTAGCACAATATCTGAGACGTAATAATCACTTCACAAATGCTTGTGTCCGTTTCCTTTCCAGAAGGGGAAGGCAGCACTCTAGTGGAACTGGTTTGGAGAAGTTGGCCGCCCACTTTTGAATGAGCCAAGAAATAAAATGATCATACCATAGCTCCCAGCAGTTTGACTTCCTAGGACCTTCCCTGTCTTCCTTGCCATTCAAGCCCATCTGCCTTATACTTTTGTAGTATTTAAATAGGGTGTCTGTCTGGGGTGGGGGAGGTACTCCTGTATACAATGGAAGGAAATATCTTAAGAACCAGGGCTCCTCTAAAGATGATTTTACTGTACATATATACACATACAGATATATATATATTCAAATACATACACTAAGCAAAAATGTACTTAAACCCAGGTGAGGGTCACTGAATATGAAGAAAAAGATATGCTTCTACAGCAATAAACAAGAATACAATTTAACAGCATTTAAAAAAAACTGTTCCTTGACCAACTAAATCAAATGTATTTTATTACCACCATGAATAATTTAATTTTGATAATAAGAGACTGGATGTCCACATAAAGATATATTTTTATTCATGACTATTTACAGTTTTCATATTCATTTAAAGAATATCATACAACTGATACCTTCTGAAATGTTTCATGCTGTTCTTAACCTACTCTCCTATTTACACTTCTGCTACATTATCCTGTGGGAATTGAAATTACTGGGAGTGGTCAGATGCTGTTATTTTTAAGAGTTAAATCTGATCAAATGAGATCAACTAACCCTGTCCCACAAGGTATTTTCTTACAGTTGACTAACAAATCATTAGCAACAGTTACATTAATAAATTATGATTCCTTTAAAAATCAGTAGTAATTTTAACAACTCATAAATAAACGTGCACTGTGCAATTTAAATTCTCAAATATCCTGTGTATGCTAAAGGTTTCTATATTGTCACATTTGTACTTAATTATTTTATCAAATGATAAACTTTCCCAAAGAGGAAATTAGATAAAGTTGAAATAATATCTTATGGTCTGAAGACTTTTCAGAGCTCTGCATGCTTAATAGGAGGAGGTTCTAATTTTCGTGACAGTGCAGTTAAAATCTGGTTGAATTTCTCATATCTCTCAGTTTGATTGACTTGTGCTCCTTTGCTTCCCCATAGCAATCTCATCTGAAATTCAGTCTTGAAGATTTCATTCATCTCTTCATCTGCCTGAAAACCTGTTAAGAGAAAAAGAAAAGAGTGATATGACACCTGAACTCATACTGTAGAGCAAAAACTGAAAACATGCTTATGTGAAATGATAAAAAAAAAGTTCCACTTTAAAAGTTTTTTGAACTGTCAAGATTGAAAAAGAGCGGTCACTGTTCCTGATCCATCTAAAGATAGATGGGCAAAATTTCGCAGGCTAAACATGTAGTAAGAGCTGAGGAATATTTAACATGTTCCAAAGAAAGCTCATGATGGGTATTTTGCAAAATGATACCAAGGTTGGTTAATGGACTTTTATTACTTACTGAAAGGGGAAAAAATATTCAAGATGGTCAAAATGAATTGAACCACAGAATCGCAGAGTTGGAAGGGATATCAACGTCTAGTCCAAAAGTTCTTATCTGGGGATCCATAAACTTGTTATTAAAAATAATTTGATAATTATTTTAATATATAGTTGTACATATTAACGTATTCTTTTCATCCCATTAGATTCTAGTCTAGATCTTTCTGGATTCTGTGTGTTAACTATCTCTTGGCTCTGCCAGTTTAATAAGCGTGGCATTTATGACTTCAGTGCACTGATCAGAATTAACATGGGATCCTTGAGACACTTTCCTGAAAAGTCAGGGTAGTTTTGAGATAAAACATTTGAAAACTTTCCCTCTGTGAAACAGAGTTGGTTAAACAGGATATATATATAGGGGAAGAGAAGGGTTCCAAACAGTTCAGGAGAAGTAGAGGCTAGCTAGATGGAACATGGTCCCACATCAGGTCAGCATGTTAGAAAAGGTGAGGAATACACAACATGAGATGAAGCAAAGATAAAAGAGAATGGTAGAGAGAGATGTTCTGCCTAGCAGGGAGGGGAGGAAAAAAATTCTCTTGGAAAAGGTCATGGAGACCCACCTTGGTAACCATACCAGGGACTTGAGCTTTATAGATACATTACTTAATGTTGGAGTTCTTGGCTGTACTATAAGTTTTCTCTCTCCAGTTGGATAACAGTCTCAGAGTTGGAAGAAGCCTAGTAACAATTTCTTCCTTTTTGTCCATTTGTCACATACCTGACATAGTGATCCAACCTCTCCTTAAATGCTACTTGGTGGGGTGCTCCATACTGTTAAGCTCTAGAGACCTGTGTTCCCTGAATATTTTGCATTAAGTTGGAGAAAGGTATTCAGCCACCCTAAGATATTTTATATTTAAAAACAGTTTGGTGAATTGGAAAGAGCATTGCCTTTGGATTCAGAAGATGAGTTCAGAGCCACTACTTACTACTTGTGTAACTATGAGAAAGTCACTTCCTTTTTTGGACCTCATTTTCCCCAACTGATGAAATCAGGGTTTGCATCAGATAACTTCTAATTAAGGTCTTTTCCTAAATCTGGTCTATATTCTTATGCCACACAATTACTAACACACTTTAATGTGTTCACTTCCACGTGCTCCAGCTGGGTGCCACTATCCTGCTTCCAAGGCTGTTTGCCTAGTTCTTGAACAGTGGCATCTGATCCTTCCCAATCCCACATCCCTTTACTTTTAAGGTGAAAGGAATTGGCTTCTTTTGGGCAATAGGATTTGTAGCCTCACTAATTAAACCATGAACCTTTGATGAATTAAAAAATTCTAAAGTGAGGAAGAAGAAAATGGAAGCCTGACTGAGCCACATGTATCTGAGGAGATGACTTTTTTTTTTTTAAACTACTGTCCTTTTTTTAAAAAAGATTAGTTACTCACTGAAATCTATTAATCAGACATTTCCTTAGTTTATAATCTAAAGAGAGGAATTTTTTTACAAGCATAATTAAATCCTAAGATGATGAGTTTACTCCTGCAAAACATTCTCTTTATTAATCAATTAATTTTTAGTTTTCAGCGTTCACTTCCAATAGTTTAACTTTTTCTCCACCACCCCTTGCCCAGATGGCATGCAATCTGATACAGGCTCTACATATATACAGTTATTAGACATTTTTACATTAGTCATGTTGTATAAAAGAATTAGAATGAATAGGAGTCAAAAGAAGGGAAAAAAACTAAACAATAAAAGAGGAAAATAGTATGCTTCAATCTGCATTCAGATTCCACATTTCTTTCTCTGGATGTGGATGGCATTTTCCATCATGAGTACTGCAAAGCATTCCAAAGTTTATAAAAGCCCTTTTCCCACAACAACCTTATGATTGTGCCTAAGTAGTGTTTCCATTGTACTGATGAGTTGGAAGGGGTATCAATGACTTTCTACTTCGAAAGTTCTTAGCTGGGGATCCGTAAAGTTTTTTTTAAAAAATAATTTGATAACTATTTCAATGTAATTGGTTACATATATTCCTTTCATCCCATTATGATTCACCTATAATTACATATAATATGGCTAGTAAGTGGCAGAGCCTTGGTTTGAACCCAGGGATTCTGAAACCCAGGGGTCATTGCATTACATTGCCTCATTGATCAAATCCCTTCTCAGAGATTTTACCTCCTCTTCTTTTATTCTACAGTAAAGCTACTGTGTTCAGAAAAATAGGGGGAGAAAATGTCATTTTCAAGTGGACACTAACTATGAAAAAAACTGAATTTTCATGCTTTCACCTTGTCTACTTTTGTCTTCACCAGAGGGATCATCAAAGATCGCTCACTTTGCCATGATTTTATTTTGTATCATCAACAGTGATGATAAAGTGATGAGGGCAATAGCTCAGAGACACGTCTGCTTACCTTCTAGGATTCTCTCCGCATTTGCTCGGTACATGTCCGCAGCCTGGGCTATGAATCGGGCTGTTTCTAGATGGCTCAGCATGATTTCACAGCTTTGATCATTTTTTTCCCACATATCTGTGCCTTCAAAAGTGACGACTTGCCGCTCCATCAAGGTCACCAGAGGCATAAGCAGCGGGACTGTTACCTTGTTTTGGGGAACACACACAGTCTCTGGAAAACAAATGGGAATCTGTGGGTATACATTCCAAGAGGACTAAGGAACAAGACAAGTGAGACAGGCACCTTGGAATCTTGGGCAGGTTCTGATCAGTGGCAGTGGAAAAGGCTGCCTAGGAAAGTCAGAGGTTCACTCTAAGTGAGGGGATCTTTAAGCAAAGGCTGGATGGAGGGAAAGGAATAAACATTTATGTAGTGCCTACCATTTGCCAGGCATTATGTTAAGTGTTTCACAAATATCTTACAGCTCTGGGAGATACATACTATTTTGATCTCCATTTTATGTGTGTGGTGTGTTCATTCTTCATTGCTGAAGAAGACCATGTCATCAGAGAAATGATGACATGACTTGCACTTGACTTTGCTTTGAGTGGGGGAGGGCTGTGCAGGTCACCAGCCTCACTTCTCCTCCAGAGCCATCTGAATCCAGTAACCAGATAGTCATCAGGATGACTGGAGATAACCCAGGATGAGGCAATTGGGGTTAAGTGACTTGCCCAAGGTCACACAGCTAGTGAGTGTCAGGTGTCTGAGGTAAGATTAAACTCGGGTCCTCCTGACTCCTGCAGTGGTGCTCTATCCACCACACCACCTAGCTGGCTGATCATTTTATAGATAAATCAAAAGGAGGTTAAGTGACTTGCCTAGTAACATAGCTGTTAAGTGTCTGAGGTGTGATTTGCTCTCAGGTCTTCCTGATTGCAGACCATCCCTCTATCCACCGAGCTACCTGGCTGCCTCTGACAAAGCAAAAGTGGTGGTGATTCACGGAGAATCAAAGTAAGAAGGAGATTCTTGTTTAGGTGTAGGTTCAACAAAAATATGGCTTTTGGGGTTCCTTTCAACACTGAGAGTATGTAGTAGATAAAGCAGCCAGGATTTGTTTGAGGGGTTTTTTTGTTGTTGTTTCAACCACTAAAAACCTCCCCCCTAAATCAATAATATCTATGGATGAGCCTTTGCCAGTTCTGGTTAAGCTTTTAACTGAATGCCCTGAGAAAGCTAGAAATTACGAATTCTCATGCACTGTGTGTGTTTGCCTGTGACACTGTTCACTCAAAGAAAACCCAGCATGGCCTGCACTTGTTGCTTTGTGCTTACCTTTGCCTTCGTGTAAAGTTTTGCTGATAGGTTTCAGTTGCTTTTCATAGAGAATTGCAGTCTGGGTGTATTGGTGTCGTAATGCCGTCCACGTCTGTTCTAACCTTGTAATCTGTGAGGAGAGATGTCACAGTAACTCTTGGGAAAGCCATGGTGATATCATTTGGAAATAAACCCTAAGGTTCCCACTCAAATTGAAGTAGGCCTAGGTAGTTTAACTGCTCCTTCATGAAACATTTCTTTTTACTTCAAGACTTCCAGGGAGGGAGAACTCACTACCTTTAATTTCCTGTCATCAAGCCTAAATTTTCTTTAATTGCACCTTCTACTCACTGCTCATAGTTAAGCTGAGACCAATCAAAACAAATATAATCCCTTTCCCACATTACAGCCTTCCAAATACTTGAAGATTAGCTATACCTAGAAACCATGATGTAAAATCAGAAGGCATCAATCAATACTTTTTAAAAAACGTGCCCAGAGTTGAACATAGTGTTCCAGATATGATCTGGTCAGGACCAAGGACAGAGGCATTATCACTACCCCATTGTCCAAGGGGAAGGGGGAAAAGACCAACGTGCTACACTTCTGACATTTCACTCTGATGGCAATGGTGGCCTAGGCTAATTTCTCTCATACCACCCTCTACACTTTTCTTCCCTTGCTGCTCACATCCTCCCTTCTGAACCACTTGTTATTCACTCTTTTCCACCTAAATTTTTATTTCTGCCTCCTTGCTTGCTGTCTTATATCTTTCCATCTGTCACTGCTCTGACCCAGAAGTGCATACTCCAAAGGAACCAGATACATGAATAGGTGTGTGTGTCTGATGCTTTCAGTTGTTACAGAGCCTGTTCCCTGCTCATACTCAGTTATATTTACATATCTTTGTAATTATATCTCTGGTTGAGTAGGCAAGGACTGTTCTGTTTTTCTGTCTCCAGAACCCAGCACAAAATTGAATAAATGTTGATAGGACAGAATAAATGTTGTTCTTTGCCAACTTTGATCTGGAATCCCCAGGTTTTAAAGTATGTCCATTTTATGCCCAGCAACCCTCACCATTTAAAATCTAACCCCTTCCACTCAGGAGTTAAATCCATGTCACGCTATTGCCAACTTCTTGTGCTGACGATGAGGCCACCACCTTTAGGGAAGTATAACTAGGTTCATGCCACTTCTACAGAGCTAGGGTATTTCCTGCCTCAGTAATAAACTAGGGATGTCTGGTAAGTCCCTAATATTTTAAGGTTGATGCTATAGAGGGTTAATAACCCAGCCCTTTCTTTTAAAAAATCACACACACACACAAATACACACATAAAACACCTCAAAAACCCCCCCAAATATCAGTCAGGAAAGTATTGGGTTAAATGGATGATGAGTATGCCCCAGTAGGGTATTTCTCATGTTGGTTTTTTCCCCTCTCCTAGAAGACTTTCTTTAGATACGTAATTCTGGAAGTGCTTCATACATCGTAGATTGAGATCAAGGGAGGAATATATGCAAACAATGTAAATTTAACCCAAATAAATTTGATAAGATCACAGGCTTTCTAGCTAGAAGAGATGTCTTTTAGTTCAACTCTATCCTTTTATAGATGAGAAAATCTGAAGCTGCAGAAGAATCATTAAACAGTGGGACCACAGGTTGGGGCATCCTTCATGTGCAGCCCCTGTGGTCTGAGGCCTGGGGCTCAAAGGAGATTGGAAAGCAGTAGGAACCGGAAAGCACAGAAAAGAACAAGGACTATGCTCCCTAAATCTGTTGCATTATTATCTTGGATTGTTGAATCTCCTCTGATTACTCCCAGGATCAGAATCCCTAACATGTAATTATATGTGTTTATACATCATCTTATTATATGATGGCAGACTCAGTTTAAAAAAAAATTTAGGGAAGGGGGAACAACAGGAGAAACGTGGGTTACCGAAAGTCACAAAGGTAGTGATTATCACATTGATCATAGATTTGGAGTTATAAGGGACTTCTAGGCCAGCTCCCTATTTTTTTTTCACCCTCAGGTAGGAAGGGGGCCAAATCTATGATTTCATTAGTGAGGAAACTCCCACTACCAGTGCAGCTGTGCTCAGTAATTGTTAGATAATTTATAGTCTTAGAGAATTGCTTAACTAGTACATGTTAGCAGCAGAATTTAAACTTAGATCTTTCTGACTCTTAAGTCCCAAGCCAGCTCTCTTCCCTATAGCATGCTGGCTTTCCTCATCTCACACTTCAGGAAACTCCATAGAGAAGAAATGCTTCCTCCAGAGATCAGAAGAAGGTCACAGAACTCCAATACTCTTCTTGCCATACCACACCACCAACCCAAGTTATCCAGAGAGGACATAATACAAAAAAAAAATGAAACAAAAAAAAAAAAAAGGAAATACATTTTGGTTGATTTTCTAGAAGCTGTAATGTATTTTGGTTAAGACATGTAGTTACCAGGCCCCATTGTGACTTGGGGAGGGGCACAAAACAACTTTGGCTTCATTAAGTATGATTGCTCCAATCAACTGAACTAGGTATAGAGATCTGACTGGCAGAATGACTTAGATGTGATACTGTCCTCAAGATAAAGAGAAAAGTTGACAAGATAGGAATTCCAAATATACATGGCATTTGACATGTGTCCATTCCACAGGACATTGCACTGTCAGATTCTACTCCTACCTTTCTTACTACTTTTGGTTTCACAGAATCGCAGAACTAGAGGAGACCTCAGAGATCACTTAGTTCAGCTTTATCACTTTATAGATGAAGAAGGTGGGCCCTGAAAAACTCATGGACTTGTTCATGAGGTCATACAGCTTTTAAGTGTCAAAGCTTGGACTTAACCCCATATCTCTGTTCTTCTCATTGTAACATCAGTGTCCTGGGCCCAACCAGGGTTGGTCTTCTTGGTCATCTCCCACAGCTTTAATCATTGTCTCTTGGAAAGTACTTCATTTTTGTACTGGGGGCATATCTTTTTATACCCCCAACCTCTACAATACCATACCTCAGACTGTCTTGGCCATCTCCACTTGGATATCTAGTTAGCAACTCAAAGTGAACTCCTTTCTCCTTAATCTACCTAGTTCTTCTATTGATGGCACCACCACCACTGTTGTTGGAATAGAAATTTGATGTCATCTTTGGCTCTTTCCTAATTGCTTACTCCCCATGTCACAAATCTTGTTGAATCTGCTTCTAAAAACACTCACATCCCTCTCTTTCCTGTCCACTGCAATCATCCTCATGCAGGCTCTCATCTTTTGTCACCTCCATTACAAGTAGCCTCTTAATTGTTCTTCCCTTCCTTTAATCTCTTTCCACCCATCCATCTGCCACACTGCTACTGAGAATCCTCCTAGGGTACTAATGTGGTTATTCCCTTATTCTATTAAAAAACAAATCAGTGGCTCCCCAGTTTCTAATATAGTATTAATTTCCAATTTCTAGCATTCATACTCTAACTCCAGCTTAAGGGCCTTGCCAACCTCAGGTGTTTAATAAATACTACAGAATTTTATCCATGTACTTTGTTCTTAGGTCTGTCATTCCCTCTTCTTCTATCCCCATTCTCATCCTACCCATGCTATCATATTTCCTATCTTCTATGTTTGGAATCCCCACTCCTATCCCTAATTCTGTATTTAAGTTCTTCCATTCTTTCAGAGAACAACTCAAGGTCCATCTCTTCTCCTAAGCCTTCCCTGATTCTCCAGTACCCATCCAACATTGCAAAGGATCTCTTTCCCTTAGAGCTGGTCAGGTCACATCTCCTGTGTCCCTTATGCCTGCAGTGTCATAAAGAGTAGGCAGTAAATAAATGTAGAATTGAATTGGTAAAGATTCTCATGTATTCTTAGACACTTCCTAAAAGTTTGTAAATTTTAAATGAGATGCTTTCAGCAGGTTATTCATATGTAATCAATTCACTGTCCCTCAGAAACACTTCCCAATGTTCTAGACTTCATAGAGTTAAAAAAAAACAAACTTCACTGTCAACACATGCAAAGATCCCGAAAGAAATATGTTGTTTTTGGCAAAAACAAGCTACAGCATGGCATACCATCCTAATTGGTTTCTCACAAAAAACATTGACTTTTTTTCCTTTTGGATGACACTCCTCATTGTACATCAGAGGCACTTGCTGACTGTCAGCAATTATCCACTGTTTTAAAAACAGAAAGTACTTTGCACAATACTTTCAGCTGCCCTTGTAATCAAAGGCAGCTTTTATCATGGTTCAATTCAATTTACTTATTGAATAAAACAGTTAAGAGATTTGCCTGGCTGACACACCTGTTGAAAAAATATGATCTCCACCTTGGAGGCCACAGAAGGCAAACGATCACTTACTTGTGGCATTTCCAAGGCTTTCATGATGGCGGAGAAGGCATACAGGTCCCCCATGGAGTCCTTCAATTCCACAGCCACCTGAATGATCTTATGGAGGGTTGCTGCTCTCTCCTCCAAACTACCTGTGCATCCCAGGATATCCACCGCTATGCCAATGGCCATGGTACTGTGTCTGGAAGGAAGATGTGAAGTCACTCTGACAATGAAGTCAAGTATAGTGCAGCCAAGGGCAAACCCATTAAGTGAATGTCGAGGACCACACTGTTGCATTGCTCAAAGCTGTTCTCCAGTGGGCCAAATGTCAGGAGGCCCAGGCTTCAAGCACTTGGTAGGCAGCTGGGTAGACCATAGACAAGTCATTTAATCTTGCTGAGCCTCAGTTTCCTCATTTGTAAATTGGAGATAGAAGTCATTCACTTAGCAGATATTTTAAGCATCTACCTTTGTACGAGATATTTAGGCATACAAAGACAAAAAAACCAACCAAACCAACAAAGCAGTAGTACCTGCTTGAACTGAGTCTGAATATGGTCTTACACACTCACTAGCTGTCTGACCCTAGGCAAGTCATTTAACTTGTTTGACTGAGTTTCCTCCTCTGTAAAATGGGAATAATAACAGCACCTACCTCCAAGGTTGTTGGTGAGATAATCATTATAAAGTGCTTAGTGCAGTGCTTGGCACATAGTAAAAATGTCAAAGTTCCTCTGTGTGTATGTTTAAAGCACCTGAAAAACCAGGAGTTATAATTCCTCAAATATGCAAATCCATCTGTGGGGCAATCCCTTCAGAAATGTGAACTGGAGCCCATGTGAGCCCAGCCCTGACTTATGTTCCCTCCTTATTTCACAACGGGGGTGAAGAGGGTGACTCCACGCAATTTGTTGGGGAGACTTCGACTTCCTCACTTTCTCCTAACACCCCAAGGACTCCACTGGAATGCAAGGGCCACCTGTCAGTTATCCCTCCCTCTTGTCCAGTGACCGGTCCATCTTATCTTTCTTTGATGAGATCCTTTATACCAGTTCTTCAAATTTTCTTATCTGCTCCATGTCACAGCTAATTCAGATCCAACATGTGCCTTCTATACTACCATCTTGAGTGATGGGCATTTTTAATTTTTCTGAGACTAGTGTTCCGTGACTTAGACATAAACATCAGTAGAATGTTGAAATTTAAAAGATAGGCCTGTGTTCCAAGGGGAGAAGTCCCTTACTTCTAAATTTGATGGCACTTATTTCCTCTCATTTCCTAAATTTTTTGTGTTCACATTGTAAGGCGTTTAATATGACTTAAGTTCATGCTTCAACAGTTGAACATTTATTAAGCACCTCCTGAGTTTCAAGCAAAATTTGTGCTGGGGATACATGAAAAATGGGGAACATGAAGGAATGCAGCCTAAGAGGGTAATAACATACACCTAGTTAGGATAAAAAAAACCCCAGAATGTAACAAGGGAAAACATAAAAGATCCAAAGGGTTGTTGAGGAAATTTTCGGAAGGAAAGAAAACTCACATGTAGCTTAGGGGGATGGAGCAGGGAGAAGGACTTCAAAAAGGCTGAGATGTGGAAGAACCAATTCCAAGCACAAGGGACAGCTTTTGTGAAGATAAAGAGAGGCTAGAGGAACTTGGGAACTTCCAGCACCACCGGTGGAATGTTCTGGTAAACTGGGGTATAGATCCCCGTAGAAGACTTCCTGCTTGTTACAAATAATGCTTTCAATGGAAGTAGGAACCCATGAGCTTAAGCCCAGAGCACTTGCTGTCACCTGCTTCTACATTCATTCCACAAAACTTTAGTCCTTTCATAGCAAATTACTGTTCAGAACAAAATGAGACTGTCTTTTCCTAACAGACTTCTTTTATCCTTCCTCACAAGCTCCCACCATTTATTCTTGAATCTATTTGCCTTTCAAATGGACAAAGGCCTTTATGATGAAAAAAAGGCCAGGGTTTAAGAGGTGTGAAGAACTAGGAACCCTCTATCTACAGTATGTTTGGAAAACTCCCAGAATCTTCACCAAGACCATGATTATTGACTCCTATCACATTTATGGGCCAGCCATACTACCAGCTGCATACAGAGAGTGCTTTTCTCCCTCCATTTCCCCCCATAGCAGTGATCTAAACATAACTATGATCTCTGAGACTTCCTCTCCAGATTATCTTTGTTAATGTCCAGGAAATGTCCTCTTGCAAATGTCTTCAAAGAAAAAACCTAGGTTCACAACATGACAAAGACTGATATCTCTCTCAAGGTAGACAACTATTAAACACCTCCTTTGTTTCGAGTAATGCTGTCCCCACTGTGTGGGGATACATGATCTAGTTTTTTCTTTCTAAATGTGGTTTCCTGATAAATGAGAGGGATAGTGTCATCTTCTAACTGCCTGACAGTCAAGGGTCAGAGGACTGAAATGAAAAATGACAAGGAACGTTTACCTTTCAATGATGTCTAGACGCAGTTGGTGTCCATAAGGCAAGGTAATGAGTTCCAGACCTGAGTTTACTCCCATGATCCTCCTCATTTCTTCAGAGACTTCTAGTATCCTAGCAACCTGTCAAGGAGAAAAGCTTAAATATATTAATTTGGGAAGTTGGCTTGACCATGATGCAAATCTAGTGTGTGTAGAAAGAGCTACAGAAAAACAGGCACACTCAAATGTATTCTAAGAGTACTACCCTTATCTAAAAACGTACGTGTGTGTGTGTGTGTGTGTGTGTGTGTGTGTGTGTGTGTGTGTGTGTGTGTGTTTGTCCTTCATTGCCAAAGACCATGCCATCCGAGAAGTAATGACATGACTTGCACTTGACTTTGCTTTGAGTGGGGGAGGGCTGTGCAGGTCACCAGCCTCACTTCTCCTCCAGAGCCATCTGAATCCAGTGACCAGATATTCATCAGGATGACTGGAGATGACCCAGGATGAGGCAATTGGGATATGTTATACAGTGATGTCAACACTGGAAAATTAAACACGGGGGAAAAAGGGGCAAAAGGGATCAAGTTGTTTGGTGTCCAGAGTTTGCAAGAATTTCCAACCAAAGAAACATTTGAGTTATTTAAGCTCATGTCAAAAGTATCCTACAGACCTGTTGTAATATTTTACTATTGCTGGCAGGTGTGTGTGTGTGTGTGTGTGTGTCCACCAATTTACTGAAAGAATGAAATGTTAATTCCCAAGTTTCCCTCTCCTATAACCTTTGCCACTCCAGTTCTCACAAAACTTAACGATGCTTCACTTGAAATCTGTAGCTAGCCCCTTTAACTATGGAAATGATTAGGGCTTCAACACTGGATGCTTGCCAAACAGGTGTGAAATGTGAGATTGAAGCATCCTAGCATCTTAGATGTAGAGCTGAATGGAACCTGTTAGAGGTCATCTAATCAAAGACCTGTTTGTTCTCTTACTGGGACTTTTACTTATGGGAATGCTCATTCTATGTCACTTTTAAGGAGAGGGATGAGCCATGCCAAGCCGTGAGATCCACCGCAATATGCTGAAGAAGAGAGAAGTATCAGCTACACACTCATAATTACTGTGGAAAGGAATCATGATCAAACAGGATGCTGGACTCCATCTTGTCCTTTTTTAGCAGCCTTCTAAGATGCCTCTTCTGGATACATAATGGGCTGCAAAACATAACATCTGGGAGCTTGGCCTCTGTTATTAATGTTGGCCTTATTTGGTTCAGCAAAGGAACCACTGGGTATTCAAAGAAAATAAATACATGGGAATTCAGTGGAAAGTCCAGGCACAAAAATGATGAGTTCATCTATGTGGCCTTCTATTCTTTGGGGCTCTAGGCCTTAGTATCCCCCATACAGAGGCAGCTAGGTGGCACAGTGGACAGAGCACTGGGCCTGGAATCAAGAAGACTCATCTTCATGAGTTCAAATGTAGCCTCAGACACTAGGTGTGTGATCCTGGGCAAATCACTTAACTCTATTTGCCTCTGTTTCCTTATCTGTAAAATGAGCTGGAAAAGGAAATGGCAAACCACTCCAGTTACTTCTGCCAAGAAAACCCCAAATGGGGGCCATGAAGAACTAGACATACAACTACAATCCCCCATATACAAAATAAGACCAATTCTCAAGGACTATTGGACTTTCAGAATTCCTAGCTTCCTTCAGAACTCAGCGCAAGAACCACCTGATTCATCCTGGTTGTAAGTATCTCCTCCCATCACCCACCCTACTCTGAAATTACCTTGTAAATATTTTGAGTCTACTTACATTCATAACTGATATTTCCCCTACTAGAACATAAGCTCCTTGAAGGCAAGGACTGTTTTATTTGTATCCCTGTCACTTACCATAGTAGGCACTTAATAAATGCTTGCTTAATAAATGTCAATAAATTGACAACTAGAGAGGCAATAATTGCCTTAATGACAACAGTCAACATAGCATGGCTGTGCACTGGGAATTGTTAATGCACAGGAGAAGGAGTCCTGCCACAATTCACGAGCTCAGATTTATATCTCTGGCCATGGTAGGAAGGTGCCTCTCTCGGCATTTATCATGGCCTATTTGCACCAGAGCTGCTGGAAACAACCCAGATTTTCCCATGTGTTTTGAAAGCTGGAATCTGTAATCTCTGTTAAGCCCAATACCTTTATGTGATTTCCTTTAGTCATCATGAACTATGATGGAATAAAAATAAAAAAATAAAAAATTCTTGGTATGTTTTAAGTTAAAAAAAATCACAACAAAATGTATTCACAAGTAAAGAACCTCTATTTTCAGTGAAAAGACTAAGTAATGATTATAGCTGACATTTAGAGGCACTTTAAAGTTCACACAAAGCTTCCTTGCGTCTCACATCTGGATCACTGGGTCACACCCATTTTAGGAAGCTGAGCCTCAGAAATATGGAATTGCCTTTGTTTCCATAGCTAGTGTCCATGGAGGGATTCGAACCCAATACTGTCTTCTTGACTGCAAGTCTAAACTATGTAACACACCTGATGCCCCCTTGTCCTTTTCCTAAATGTCAAAGTTTCTACCCAGTGACAGGACAACACCTGGCAGCTGACTGAAAAACTGAGGATGAGGGGCACCAAGAACAGAGAAGTTGCCCCTTGATTCAGTTCAAATAAGCACTTAGTAAAAAGCTATTCTGTGCCTGGTCACGAAGATACAAAAACCAGGAACCAGGAAACCCTCAAGAAGCAGCTGAAGGTACTGAACTCGTAGTTCTGTGTCTCTGGATTCACATTTACACACACCATTAACCAAGAAACCATGTGTCTGCAGTATAGCTTCTGAAATATAGTGTAGTTATAGTATAGCTTCTGAATCTGCTGGAATGGAGGATCTGGGTTGAATCCTAGATCTGCTAATTATACCAATTTTGCTAATTATTTAACCTCTCTGAACCTCAGTTTCCTCATCTGTGAAGTAAGGACGTTAGATTATGTTACACAGCTGAGGAGGTTCCTTCCAACTCTAAATCTGTGATTTACATAATTCTGATTAAAAAAAAAATCAGAGATACTGAAAAGGTCCCAAGGGATCAAGGGTTCACTGATCTGGTTATAGCAGGAACTTGGCTGGGCATCAGGGGCTCTAAATGAGGAGTAACCTTGGATCTCAACTGACCTCTTACCATTTCTCCCATTAACCCACATATAGAGTAAAGATCAATACATTTGTGAGGCCCTGACCCATATAAACCAAGTAAAAAGCAGCCCCAAGTGGTAGAACAGGGAACCCTGGTGTGCCACTCAAAGCCTGGGAAGTGGTATTTCTCCTGGGGGTGAGAAGTGATAGATGATCAAAGAGCAACCCATCTGACAGCAGGAAGGGGCACAGGAAAAAAGCAGAGCAAACAAGGAAGCCACGGAGCCCTCCAATTATGAAGTACATTTGAGAGAAGTTTCAGGCACTTGAGGAATCACGACTGTTTCCTTTGAAAAACTAATTATACTTTCTGGCATCAGCAGTGGAAAAATAATACTTAAATACTTCAATGGCATTTTTCAAACATTAATTACCACCCCCCCTCACAACTGGAAAGTTGTTTTTATTTTGTCTTCTCACATCTTGCTGAAGAAATGGGTAAAAGGATGCTGACAGGATAAAAAGGGCAGTTCTGGACATGGGTGTGAGCAGAATTTTTCATAGGTTCTGCCCATCCCCCACTAGCCTCCCTTTCCCCAAACACTTTCACTATACTTTCTTATTTTCACAGTATCCCCAAACACTGTAACAATAGTTCATTTTTTTAAAAAATGTAGCACTTCATAATTTTAAAGCTATAATACTTAAACCACAGATCATATATAAATATGTATTATATATAACTATACATGTAATTATATACATATATACACACACACACACACGCATACACATAAAACATATGGTTAAAAGGACTTCCAAGGGTGCTTTTAACCAGCATAAAGGCAAGACCCTGGTTTCACTAAACTACTTTGAAGGTGGGGATTGTTCCACTTTTTGTCATTGTGTCTCCAATCTAGAATAATATTTGACAAATAGAAAACGTTAGATAAATACTTGGTATGCAATAAACATTTATTAAACGCCTACTATGTGGCAGGCATTGTGCTAAGTACTAGGGATACAAAAAGAGGCAAAAGGCAGCCCCTGACCACAAAGAGCTCACAATCCAATTGGGGAGACAACAAAGATGTACAAGCTAAATACAAGCCAAATAGGAAATAAAAGGGAAAGTGCTAGAATTTAGAGAGGTTGGGAAAGGCTTCCTGTAAATGATGATTAGCTGGGGCTTGAAGGAAGCCCAGGCAGGCAGTAGTTGAGATGAAAAGGAAGAGCACTGAAAGCATGGGGACCGCCAGAGAAAATGCCTGGAGTCAAGAGACAGAGAGTCTTGTATTTGGAAGGAGATCAGCGTCACTGGATCAAAGAGTATGTAGTAGGGAATAAGGTGTAAGAAGACTGTTAAAGTAAGAGGGACCTAGGTCAGGAAGGGCTTTGAATGCCAAATATTTAATCATGGAAGTGAAAGGGAAATCACTGGAGTTTGCTGAGTGGAGCTGACATGGTCAGACCTTCCCTTTAGGAAAATCACTCTGGTGGCTGAATGGAGGATAGATTTGAGTGGGGAGAAGCTTGAGGCAGGCAAAGTCACCAGCAGGCTCTTGCAATAGTCCAAGCATGAAGTAATCAAAGCTTGGCACTTGGCAGGCTCAGAGGAGAGAAGAGAATTTGAGAGATGAGGCAGAGGTGAAATAGACAGGCTGCGAGAACAGACTGGATATGGAAGGGCGAGAGATCATGTAAAGTCAAGGATAAAACCTAGGTTGAAAGCCAAGGAGACTGGGAGGATGGTGGTAACCTTGGCAGTAATAGAGAAGTTTGCAATTGGGGGAAGGCTTAGAGGGAAAGATAATGAGTTCTGTTTGGGGAATGTTTCCTACTGGACATCCAGTTCAAGATATTTGAAAGGCAATTAGAGATGAGTCTGGAGATCAGCAGAAATATTAGAGCCAGATAGATAGACTTCAGAATCATCAGCAAAGAGATGGTGATTAAATTCATGGGGAGCTGATGAGATCATCAAATGAAGTAGACTAGAGGGAGAAGAGAGAAGAGCCCAAGACAAAACCTTTACGAACACCTATATTGAGAGGGTGTGATCTGGATGAAGATCCAGCCAAGGAGACAGAGGAGTGGTCAGACAGGACAGAATGGTGTCTCTGAAACCTATAGAGAGGAGATTATCAAGGAGAAAATGACCAACAGTGTTAAAGACTGCAGAGAGGTCAAGGAGAATAAGAAATGTCAACTGAATGATTGCACTAGATACCTTTGTATATATTTTTTCTGTACCTAAGCTATTTATATGTTTGAAACCAGGGGCTCAAAAATATATATTGCAAATCTCAAAAACCTCATTTTTGGAGACTGATTACTCAATGTTCCTTGCCTTCCTGAGAGAGAAGACAGGCAACTACATTGCCTTTCTCTCCCTTCAGGGAACTCTCTTTGAAGAGACTCTCAAGCCAAGAGTATTCTCTTTAAAATTCGGAAGCCAAAACTCTAGGATATCTCTTCAAGCTCTCTGCACCCTTGGCCCCTCACTCAGGCCTGGAGGACTGAGTAATCCATCTTCACCAATGAGGAGAGCCTTGTACCAATGAGAAAAAATTCCATGTTTTTCCCCAGCAGATAGTAAGCCTTTTGAGAGCAGGAACTCTCTGGCTTTGTTTTTGTGTTGGTGCCTAGCAAAGTGCCATAATAATAAATGCTTGCTGAATTGGAGTTAACTGAACTAGAAATGGAACCCAAAAAGCTGAAGCCACTGGAACCTATGCTCACAATCAGACTCAAAGCACCACTGCCTTCTCTGAAAGAAAGAAAAGCTCCCATGTTTGATCCTAAAAGAAGGTTTTGTGTTCAGTGGGTTTGTAGCAGGTACTAGTTCTTTTACCCCAAGCTGCTACTTAATGGTTAATCCTGTGATTATATATCTTGAGGGTTTGAGTGACTCAGAGGAGAGAGAGTAGGGTTGGCTTTTAGGGGTTCATAGAACAAGATCTAGGCAGCAGGGTGGCATCGTGGATACAGTCAGTAAAACTCATCTTCCTAAATTCCAATCTGGCTGAACTTGAACTAGCTTGGTGACCCTGGGTAAGTCACATAACTGTTTGCCTCAGTTTTCTCATCTGTAAAATGAGCTGGCAAAGAAAATGGCAAACCACTCCAGGATCTCTGCCAAGAAAACTTCACAAGTGGTCATGCAAAGATGGACATGACTGAAAAAAGTGACAAAAAAGAGCAAGATCCAGGAATTAATCCAGAATAAGATTAAATTGCAGATAATGGAAAGCTGGGACTGGGGCGAGATAAGATGGACAGAAGCCCTGGCCATAAACAGCAGCGGGAGGAACGATGAGGCACACTTTTTATAAATGCACATCTCACTCTCTAATTGGCATCAAAGTATTCACCTTGTGATTTCATATATATACGTGTGTGTGTGTGTGTGTGTGTGTGTGTGTGTGTGTGTGTGTGTGTGTAAAACAGTGGAGCCTCAAAGACTCTCTAGTGGATCATAACACGCAGGATGCTGGCCGCCCCAGAGCTGAAATGTTTGGCACTGCTGACTACCACCCTCTGACCATTCCCACTTGATCCCCTCTTTTCCCATGCCTTTCATGATGTTGCCATGTCTGGTTTTCCTCATAGATCCTTCTCTATTTTCACAGCTGCTTTCTCCTTCTCCCGTTCCCTTAGAGTAGGAGTCTAACAGTGCTCCCACCTCTGCGCTTCACTCCAGGCTCTTGCTTTACTCTCCTCTTGGCAGCCTTAGCCACTTAAAGCTTTGGAGATGACTCCAACTGTCTTTTGGAGATGATTTCCAACTGTCTGCTGGACATTTCCAAATGGGTATCTGACATTTCAAACTTAAAACATTTCAAAAAGAATTTTTCATCTCACCTCTCAAAACTGAGCCTTTTTCTTTACTTCCCCATCACTTCCCTAGTTACGTAGGCTCAAAATCCCCAAACTCTTTCTGAACCTACCTTCTCATGTCCTATGAGCAGTTAAGTCATGGAAATCTCTTAAATCTAGCCCTTTCTGTTTCCACTGCCATCACCCAAGTTTGGTCCTTCACCATCTCTTACCAATAATGATCCAGTATTATACTAGCCCCCTAATAGGTTTCCCTGCCTTCTCTCTCTTCCTATTCCAATCCATCATTCACAGTGTGCCCAAGGTTATCTTCTTTATTTAAAATTAATTTTATTTATTTTCAGTGTTCAACAATCACTACCATATAACTTAGATTATTATTTTTCCCTCCCTCCCCAAGATGGCATATAATTTTATATAGGTTCTACATATACATTTCTATTAAATACATTTTCACTATAGTCATGCTGTGTAGAATTAAAATGAATGGGAGATATCATCTAACAAACCAAAACACAATACACACACAAAAAATGATCTGCTACATTTTGCAATTGAATTCCATAGATCCATGGATGTGGAAAGCATTTTGCCTTAAAAGACCACTGGGAATTTTTTTTAAGTCCTTGCATTGCAATGAAGTTACAAGTCTACCAGAAAAAACTCTTGCACACTGTGGTCGTTGCTGTGCACAAACTTCTCCTGGTTCTGCTCCTTTCGCTCAGCATCAGTTCATATACGTCTTTCCAGGCCTCTCTGAAGTCTTCCTGTTCATCATTTCTTATAGCACAATAGTATTCCATTACATTCATATACCATAATTTATTCAGCCATTCCCCAATTGATGGGCGTCCCCTTGATTTCCAGTTTTTGGCCACCACAAAGAAGGCTGCTATAAATATTTTTGTACACGTGGGACCCTTTCCCATTTTTATGGTCTCTTGGGGACCAAGGTTATCTTCTTAATGAATAGAGCTATCATATCAGTCTACTGCTCAAAAACCTGTGGCACCTAACTGCTTTCCCCACAAAATACAATTGCTTTACTACAGTATTCAAGACCCACAGCGGTATGGCTTCCATCTACCTTTCTGGCCTTTCACATCTTTCTCTCATCTCTCTTTCATACCACTCTCATAGCCACCATCTAAATTCAAGCCCTACTATCTCTTCTCCTAGACCAGCACTTCTTAAACTGTAGGTCGAAACCCCATATTATTTGGCAACAGTAAAAGGTTTCTGAACATGCAACAACTAAAAGTTAATTTAAAATCAAATGTGTCATGAATCCAAGGTGTTTCTGGCAGCACTTGCTCATGCTGCATCGAGTAACTTCCCTGCAGCCTCAGTTCTGAACACAAAGCATGTGCACTTTGCACTGCGCGTGTGGTCATGCCATGAAATACTGGCAAATGCTGTAAAAATGTGAAAAGGGGTCACGAGTGGAAAAAGTTTAAGAAGCCCTGTCCTAGACTACTTCAGTGGTCTCCAAATTGGCATCTGCCTCAAGTCTTTCCCCACTCTAATCCATCCTCCACTGAGATGCCCAAGTGATTTCCCTTAAGGTTACTCCCTTAATTCAGTTCACTCCAGTGGGCCCCTATTACCTCTAGGAGAAAAGACAAATTCTTTTGTTTGGATTTTAAAGCCCTTTACCACCTGGTCCCAACATAATTCTCCAGATTTATTATACATTATTCTCCTCTATATGGTCCAACCAAATGGACTGTCCTATTTCTCACTTATGGTACTCCATTCCCCATGCTTTTGCATTGGCTGTCTCCCATGCTTGGAATCTTTCCCCTCCTCAATTCTGGCTTACAAAATCCATTCTTTCAGCATTTAGATTGCACAATCTCTTCTACCTGAGAAGCTTTTCTGATTCCCACCACCTGGCCCCAGTATTCTGTATATACTTTTAGATCACACTATCTCCAATAAAATAAAATCTTTTTGAGAACAGGAGCTGCCATCTTGTGATTTGTATTCCAAAGGCCTGGCACAATAGGTGCACATATGTGGCGCTCATTGATTGCTTGGTTGATTGTTCTGTCTTCCAGCTAAACTATTTCCCAGTTTCATCCTGCCCTCTCCTGGTTCTGTACCATTGTTTACTCCATTCAGTAGGCCTGGAATGGATTCCCTTCCACCCCACCATTACTTATTGACATTCTTTCCTGATCTTTAAGAACCAGTCCTGATGCCTCCTCCATGAAACCTTTTCTAATCCTTACTGTCACAAGTGACCCCTCTCTCTGAATCTTTTGAACACTCTGACTTTTCCTGTGTATTTAAAAATATCCTATTTTATATAAGAATTATATATGCATATAGATGCCTTATTTCCTTAACTTAAAATAAGTTTCTTTGAAACTGTACCATTGAATAAAATGATTTGGGACCAGAAGACTGGAAATCTAAAACACTTATTCTACAGATGAGGAATCTAAGGTCCAGAGAACGGATTAATCTAAGGTCAGGTTTATCCATTGTTGTGTCTTTGGTGACCAGCATAAAAATAGGTGCTCTAGAATGATGTTTGATGGATTTAATTTTCAAACTTTGCCTAAAGTACACAGATGGTTTTTCTCCAGTTTTAGCAGGCAATATTCAAGATAGACATTTGTTTAGTAGATGGTCCAGTCACTATTACTTTCTAGCACTCAAAATAAGGGTATAAGTGAAGAGGGCCAGGCATCTTACAAATACTCTAATAGCTCTAATTGGTAGAAGTTTCAGAGAGGCATATATATTTGGGCTTAACATAAGGAAAAATTTGCTGACAAATAGAGCTACCCTAAATGGGAATGGCTTGCCTTGGGAGACAATAGGTTCCCCCTAACAAGAAGTCTTTAAGTGAAGCCTGGATGGCCATTTATCAAAGAAGCTACAGAGAGGTTTAATTGGAAACTGACAGAAGATTAGACTTTGTTTTCCTCTATAGTCATTATCATTAATCTTCTCTGCTTAATGGTCATTAATATGCTCTCACTGTGCAAATAATGTAATTTATGCCTTTTGTTTGCAAAGCCCTTACCTCTCAAGAGGTAGCAGAGCTTCTTAAGCATCCTGACATACTAGGTAACAGCTTAGAGTTCAGATTCAGAGGTCCTGGGTTCAAGTGTCTGCCACTTATTACCACTGTGTAACTACAGGCAAGTTATGCAGTCTTTCCTCTGGACTGTTTCCTCATCTGCAAAATGAGAAGTTATGTCTTCTGGCTATGAGAATATGAGAATGAACAGAGCTTTCTCCCCTTCACTTTTTTCACTGCTCTGAGAACAGAAAAAGAAAGGCCAAGGTCTGTGAGGGGCACCATGTCCTCCCCAGTACAGAACATGTGGAGGCCAGATGTTCCCAGGGCTCACCTTGCCACTTTGGCTGCTTTCTGCTCTACCTCCTTTCTCTTTCTGAAATCCTGCTTTCTTTCTTTTTTATGTTTGAGGGAGGAAGGGAGGAGAAAGAAAAAGCAATCTTTTCATTTCAAAGGAAATTTCCAGCATAAGGGCAAGGGGAATTAATAGTGAATTGTGGTCACGCTGTAGATCAGCCAGGGAAGAGAGGCAGAGACCCCTGTGCCTAAACTACTACATGTCTAGAGAATGAATGAGCTCCCTGGCAACTTAAAATGGCAAAGGCACAAGTGGGAGAATCGACTGTGCCTCTCAGATTTCTGTGACAGCCCATGAGAAAGAATGACTTAGAACCAAGCCTGGCTCTGCATCAGGCAGGAATAGAGACCATGGTAACCATGGCTACCACCCCATCTATAACCCTCGCCACCATCCTGTCAGGCTATTGGAGTGCCCAGAAAGTGATACATGGATTAGATATGCTCCTTTCCTAGGTGTTCCACACATGAAACTGGCATGTACGATGCTGCCAAGAGGTATGGCCAGGAAGACTAAATGTACCAGAAAAAGGGAATGGCGGCTTGCTTATCATCACAACTGAGAAATAATTTAGCCCCAGAAACAGAGAGATGATTTCACAGCTGCTTCAAATGAACAAGATGCTTTCAGTTTTTCCCGTCTCTACCTGACTCTTTAGCATGTCACATAAGGTGGCAATGGTGTTACCAGTCACAGGAAAGCTAGCCTGTGCGTGGTCCCCTGAGGAAGGAATTGTCCTTCTTTCCTACTGCTCCTACAGGGACGGCATAAGCTAGATGGAAACCTTAGATGCCTAGGAGCACATTATAGTCCCGATCCTGAGGGGATACAATGCCACTGCCTGAGGTATCATCATTACTCAAGGTAATGACCGTAACAATTATATGAACAACAATAAGAGTAACAGGCATTTATACAGTATTTTAAAATTGACAAAGCATGTTCCTCTTAACTGGTGGTGGATCCCATTTAGCCTCCCAACAGGCCAAACAGAATTTTACTCACATTCAAGTGACTTTGGGCACTCAAATTGACCACCAGTAATAACTACCAGTGGTATTAATCCAAGTCTATAAAACAAATCATATGGGGGGAAAAAAAACCTCAGTTGTTTTGACCCCTAAAGCAGGCGTTGGGAACCTGCAGCCTCAAGGCCCTGTGTGGCCTTCTAGGTCCTTGGGTGTGACCTTTGGATTGAGGGCAAGCTTTACAGAATAAACCATTTTATTAAGGGGATTTGTTCTGTGAAGTTTGGATTCAGTCAAGGGACCACATTTGAGGATCTAGAGGGCCACAGGTTGCTCACACCTCATCTAAAGTGTTGGACTTGGAGTCAGGAAGACCCAAGGTTCCAATTTTGCTCCTGAAACTTGCTAGCTGTGTGACCATGGGTGAGTCATTTCAGCCTGAGCCTCATCTGAAAGAAGAGGATAATAGCACCAGTAACTGCTGCTTCAAAGGATTAGTGTGGACCTCTGCTCTGCCAACTCTAATGTGCTATATTACGTCAATTACTATTACCATCTAATCCCGCTCCCCGACTCATCCAACCCCCTCTTCTCACAGTCTGATCATGGGATAAGCATCTTTCATTCGCTAATGGCATGGGCAACCTCACAGGTCCGAGCCGTTAAAAAACAAAACAAAGCATAAGCGCAAAAACCTAGATGCCCAAAAGCTGGAGACAATGGCTTCCAGGCTAGGACTTCCATTCTGCTCCCAAACCAGCATCCCTGCTCAGGGTCTAAGCACCAGTTTTCATTGGCAGAGTATGTGCCAATAAAAAACAGAACCAAAACAAACACTGGTATATATTTTGACTTTAAAAGGATGAAAAAAACCTAAGTCCTTATCACATCTTTTTATGTTGCCTAGCAATCTCGAGTTAGTGGCTGTCCCCCTACCCCACCCATGATGGGGACTGCCATGGATGTTGAACAATGGTGGCGATGATTTATAACCCCAGAAAAGGAAAGCTGACTTTTACAAATTTGTAACAATGTGACATTTGAAACTAATTATCTCCACTGGGTCGTAAATAGGTCCAGTTTCTTAAATGGTCTGCATAGCTATTTAGTTACTAGCTTCTTTATCTAGAGATCACTACTGGTGGCAGGGCTGGGCTCAAGCCCAGGGTTGAGACATAAACTTCCTAGAAATGCCCTTTCAGAATGACTCAATGCAACAAATAGAATGCACAGTGTACAGAGGTCAATAATATCAATGAGTGAGATACGAGGTTTAAGCAAGACATAGTTTCTGCCTTCAGTGAACCTAGAGTCTAGTGAGGTGGTAGCTCATGTACCTGTATGACTGTGGAATAAAATACTGTATAGAAAGCTCATAAGAGAAGTGCAAACACCAAGTGTTCTTGAGATACACAGGGCAAAAAGTCATTGCTGACTGGAGAGAGCAGAAGGGGCTTCCTGGAAGAGGTGACATATAGGCTGGACTTTAGAACACAGCTTCTTAACCTAGGGATACAGGAGTTTGTTGGGGGGGGGGGGGGGGGGGGATGTGTGTGTGTGTGTGTGTGTGTGTTTAAATATATTTCAATAACTATTTTAATATCAGTTTTTTTGTAATCTCATGTGTTTTATACTTTTAAAAATATTGTTCGGAGAAGAATAATGCCTAAGGGATCTAAAGCACAACAAAAGTTAAGGATTCCTGAGCTAGATGATCCCTGTGGTGCCTTTCAGCTCTAAAAATCTACAAAAATAACAACCAGCCCGAGGAGACCTCCAGTGTTAGTTCTCTAATACCACTAGAGGGTGTGAGGTGTATCCTTGGCCACAGTTTCATCCCTGGGTTCTTCTACCAACCTGCCAATAGAACTGTCCAGGGTAAGGTCCACAAGCTTCCTTCCAAGAGGGAAAGACTGCTCTGACCTCTCACCCCTGTGATCAATCCTATACTCATGGCATCTCAGTCATTTCAGAAATTTTTCATAAGCAAACCACTTAGAAAGAAAGGTGTGGCTAAGCTGAAAATATAGAAAGGTCTTTTTTGTCTCAAGAAGGGGGAAAAATTCCCCCTTCTTGTTTTAAAAGACCCAAGTATTTACCTTGCAGTCCATCTTCAGCATGTGCTTGGCGATAACCTTGGGATCATTATTGGTGAACAACTCCTTGGCACGTTTCAACATCGATGTTTCCAGAGGCTTATTTTCAGGAGGGAGGAGTTTGGATTCAAAATCATTGGGCCTGAATGAAGAGACTGTCTCCAGAAAAGGTGTCACAAACACCCCGCCACCCTCCTGTCCCTTCTCCATCTGGGCAGCCAACACAGCCCGAGAAGGCCTTGGAGTGTCGTCGTCTAGGATCAGATAGTTGGTGCCAGAGTTTCGGTGTGAAAGGGCCCCGTTCTCCTTGGCTGTCAGAGGTTCCCCACAGCCACTCTGGGGACACAGAGCCTGCTTTGTCCCACAGAAGCCAGGGGAAAAGGCAGGATTGAGTTCACAATAGTTTGCCTCAAAGTTGTGCCAAGTGGAAGGAGAATGGGGTGGCTTTAGGAAAGGCACTTTGCTGGGTTTAGGTGGAGGTTTGGGATACAGCTGGCTGTCCGATCCTCTCAAGGCTTCCCCAGGGATCTGTGCTTCCAAGGAAACCCTCCGCACCACTGTAGGGCTGAGTGTTGGCTCGCTGCCTGTCCTGAACACTGGGGAATTTGGACAGGGGCTTGTGTCTACCCCAGAGGATTGAGGTGGCAGTTTAGAACCTAGAATTAAAAAAGGAGGGTCAAAAGAGCCCAGTTTTATGAAAAGGAAAAAAAAAAAAACTCACTTTAAAGCACTTCCCCCTTCCTAGCCAACTCATCATGAAAGAGACAGTATGATATATAAGGTTCTACACTTAGGAGTTAAAAAGATCAGTTCAAATTCCTACCTCAGCTTCCTCATTTGTAAAATGAGAGGGCTGGACTGAACAACCTCTAAGATCCTTTCCTAAATCCATGATCCCGTGATTGTGCTTTATTTACATTTCCATGTTCATTTCCAGAGAACCCCTGTCCTCATCCCCAGAAAGAAAAATAATATTTCAATGAATAAGCCAGCCAGCAAAATATCCCATTTCTGGGGGCCATCGCCCAATGCTAATGCCTGTTGTCTGCTATCTTCTAATGTCACTTGAGAATCCTTTTAACAACACCCTGTCTTCCCACTTACATGAAGTTAATCCAGTCAAATGGATTATTCCACCCAATATGGAATATATCAATGGAAGTTGATCTTTCATAAACAGAAGCAGTTTGCAGGCACCAGCCTTAGTGGCTCTCAGTCACCATCAAAGCCTAGCTACCCATAAAGAGGGGCATAGAGAAGAGAGGTGGAAAAGTAGCAATAGAGTACATCTGGGAAAGTTTGGGAAAGAGACCTTTGGTTCCTCCCAAGCTTAGCTCTGTGAAAAGTGAACCCCAAATATTTTCATCTGCTCACCTATAGTGGCTAACATCTGTACAGTGCTTTAAGGTTGGCAAAAACACATTACACACATTATCTCATTTAATGATCCTCACAACAACCCTTTGAAGTATTAGTACCCCCAGTTTATGAATTAGAAAACTGAGGCCAAAAGAGGTAATGCGATTTGCCCAGGATCACAAAACTAAGGCAGGTTTTAAAATCAGATCTTCCTGGTGCCAAGTTCATTAACTACCTAGCTGCCTACTATATTTTCTCCTGATTCATCATTTCCTCATACCCACTTCCTCTTGTTTCTATATAACATTAGTGCATGCTTATATTCCCCTTTAGGGACTTCAAAGCATTTTACATCTACTAATTATCCCATCTGAGCCTCACAACAGTCCTGTAAGAATGGTGTTATCATCATCCCCATTTCATAGGTGAGGATACTGAGAATCAGAATGGTCAGATGAGTACTGAGCATTAGAGGCAGAACTCCAATCTAGGTGTAATCTCGGTGATTCCAGGTCACGCTATCCATCATGCTACATACAGTGCTCTTACGCTTCCAAACACAGTAGGTATTATGCAACCCGCAAAGAGATGATGCCACGAAAAGGGGAACACCTTACTCTATTTGGGTGACTGTCCTAAGATAAAGAAATGGCTGATGTTCTCATCAAAGCTTTAACACATCCAGCCCCTTTAAACACTTTCTGCTCTTGGCTCCTTCAGAATAACACACATAAAAATGCAGATTAATGGGGGGATGGCAAAAGGGGATTCAGAGAAATTTACTTCCTGTAAAGGCCATCAGACATCCATCAGAATCGACTAATTCAATCTAAAAATGCTCATCCTTATAATGGATGGATACAACTTTATGGAATGGAAAGAGCAGACAAGAAAATTGGGCATCTGGGTTCAAATCCCAGCTCCTCTTAATAGCTGTATGCTACTCGAAACTCAGTCTCCACAGCGATAAAACACGGCTATAGAATAAGTCTGCTCTTCTACCTACTTCTTTGGGGGCAGCTGTAAAGATAATGTTCGTAAACTTTTAAGTATATTGCCTTGCATGTAGCAGGCACTTTAAAATGTTCAACTGAACTGAAATACTATTATTTAAGGGTGAATTTATTTAAAGGAAGCTGGTGGCACCAGTAGATAAGAGTGTTGGACCTGGAGCCAGGAAGATGTGAGTTCAAACCTAGCTTCCGACACTCACTATATGTGTGACCTTGAGCAAATCACTTACCCTCCGTTTGCCTCAGGTTCTTCATCTGTAAAATAGGAATAACAACAGCACTGACCTCATGGGATTGTTGTGAAGATAAAATGAGATAGTCATTGTGAAGCTCTAACACAGAGCCTGGCACCTAGCAAGCACTATATAAAGGCTAATTCCTTCCTTTCCCATTTTTATCACCACTTCTATTGTGCCAACCAAGAAAGGGAGTGGAAAGATTGACTCGTGGTCCCCCTTTGTGTCTGAATTCCTGAGGACATACCAATTGGCAGGTAACTTTCTGACTGGTGGGCCTTGAGGGACAAGGACCTTTTATCCTGCATGTGATCCAGGCATGCAGGCTGGCTCCCACTTTTTTCTTTATTTCTGAAGAGAGACACAAAGGAAGGTAGAGAAACATGTCACAAAAGACAAAACCACACAACATCATAATTAAAAAAATAAATCAGCAGGAAGAGCAGCACTCTGGTTAGCAGTGTGAAATCTGCCGATCTGAAGAAGAAAACAAAAGAAGGACAAGTGATCAATTGTTACATGTGCCCTCTTTAGCCACTCAACCCCAGGGAAGATAGGACAGCTCTACTGAAATGCTCGTGTGAGTGCATCTGCTCATCCAACCTGTCCCATCATGTTGAATTGGGGCTGAGGGGGAAGTTTCAGGATACTCCCAGGAAAATCAAGCTAACTACTATGTACCATTTCAACAAAGCCTAAAATTACTTGCAGACTTGGGGCAAATGACTTGTTTTAACTAACATGCAATTTTCACAGCAGTTTCCCTGTGTCAACAACTGCTACTACTGAGTTACGAGTTTCAAAGCTGTTCCTGGGCCATTTTCAGTGCAAATCTCAGTATCCCAGAGATTAAAAAAAGGAAAAGTAATTTAAAAAGAGGTAAAAGTCATGGCAGAAACCTCCCTGGTTTGCTCATGCTCATTGACAGGGGACTCTTCCGATCACTGAGTGAAAGCATGGGGAAGATTTTTTTTTTTAGGGTGACTCTCTGGTACCAGTATGGCATCACAGGGACTAGGAATTAAAAGGAACTAGAAACAACCAGAGTTGCAAGGAACATCAAAGGTCTTCTAGAACTCTAGAAACTGAGGCTCAGTGATTTGACCACAGTCAATGCCAGTAGTAAGCACCAGAAGGGCAGGATTTGAACCCAGGTCCGCTTCCTCCAGAATCATTGCTCTTTCCCCTAGCTAGCTGACAGCAGGCAATGCAAGGTCCATTGAAGGCTTAGTTAGGGCCCTAGGAGCTGTGCCACCTTGGCTTCCTCTTCTTACACAAACCAGAAACAATTCCTCTAAATCAAAAGAGGGGCCGCAAAGCTACATCTTGCAAAGCTACTCCCAGCCAAATTGTAATTGAATGCCACCGGCTCTGAACATTCCTGAATTGTGGCCCTGGAGCGCTCAGGAAGGAGGAGGGAAGTCCTTTTTTTTTTTCCTACCTTTGTAAGCCTCAAAGAAAAAAAAATCCCCAACCCTTCAACAACAGAGACATTCCTCAAAACCAGCAACTCCTCAATGATAAGCGGGGGCAGAGAGTAATCTCCAAAGGGAAATAGTTTCAGTAAAGTGATACTCTAACTCCGGAGCAAAGCAATCACTGCAGACAGGACAGCTGAGCCCCACCATCCTGTCCCATCCCGGAACAGGGTCTGGCATGTAACCTGACAATATGAATGCCAATCATTGGCTCTGGACACTGTCACATGCTGCAGGCTGCCAGGGACTATGCAGGGAGGAAGTCTTGGGCACTATCTGGAGTTCATGCACTACTCCTAAGCAATAGTTCACAATGGGACAAGATGCCACCACCTACAGAATTTTCCTACCAGGTTCAAAACCCAACACTCCCCAACACATACACACATATACACACACAGAGAGGCAGGCATACCCACAGACACGGACACACACAGATACAGACACACACACACACACACACACACAGACACACACACACAGACACACACACACACACCTTTATTGACACCTCCAGACCCTAACTCCTAAGATCACAGAATTTAGAGTTTACAGGGATCTTACAGACCAGCACCCATCCCTGCCATTTTACAGACAAAGAAACTGAGGTCTGGAGAGTTTATATGACCTTGCCCAGAGGCTATAAATAGTAGCAGGATTAGAACTCGGGGGAGGAGTGCCTTAAAATACCTGTTGTCTGTGGGTGTTAATGGGTTTCAAGATCAGTAATATAGTCCACAATGGAATAACACCATCAGTACAATTTGTCTGAAAAGTACACTGTCCACAACAAGGGAGGTGAGAGTCCTACTGTACTCTGCCCTAGTCAGACCATTTCTGGAGTATCATATACAGTTGTGGGCATCATGAATTAGGAAGGATGTTGACAACCTGGAGGAAGCCCAAAGGTCCCTGAGTCCATGTCATCTAAGGATCAGCTGAAAAAATTGGAGAAGTTTAGCTTAGAGAAAAGATGACTTGGGGAAGAGGGTGTCATGATGAAAGGAGGGAGCTACGTTCAAATATCTGAAGGGTTACCATGTGAAAGAAAGATTACATTTATTCTGTCTACTTGGCCACAGTAGACAGAAAAAGGTGGATATCACAGAAGGGAAGATTTTTGTTTAATATAAGATAATCTTCCTCATAATTAGAGTTATTGCAGGGCAACTAGGTGGCACAGTGGATAGAGCACCTATCCTGGAGTCAGGAGGACCTGAGTTCAAATCCAGGCTCAGACACTTGACACTTACTAGCTGTGTGACCCTGGGCAAGTCACTTAACTTTGATTGTCTCACGAAGAAAGAAAAGAATAGTTATCACAGTGGGAACTGGGCTGAAAATGTAGTGGGTTCTTTCTCCCTAGAGGTTTTTAAGCAAAATCTGGAGGGCCACTCAGGGTGCATTGTGGAGAGGATTCTTGATCAGGTGTGGGTGGGTATCAATGGTCCCCCAATGTCCATTCCATCTCTTACATATGCTGATTTCTTGATTCTTGAAATCCTTTACAATGACTGGCATCTTTAATCTCATCACTACACAAAAGGGAATTTCTCACTCTCAGTTCTACTCTCCCTACACCAATCACAAACACTCAAACTTGTCTTTATCCCAGAGTTGGCTGCGTTCAACTAGGTTTCAGGTATCACGTGAATCTATTATCTATTTGTACTATTCCCTGATGCTTATATTTTGCCATGCAAATCCAGGCTCCAAATTCTTGATGTTTACTTGTCAGCTCTGATGAAGTTTTCCCCTAACTTAAAGAAAAAGTCATTTGAAATAGACTGAAGTAAAGGAACAACATAAAACTAGGGAACAAGGTACTAGGAATATTTTTAAATTGAAAAGCAATGGAACTTTGGAAAAGCCAATTAACCTCTCTGGATTCAATTTTTCCCCAACTGAAGAGGAAGCAGATGATAAATTCAAGGTTTCTTTAATTTTCAGAAAGGCCAGTATTATCCAACTAGAAGATGAGATAGCTGTGCCATCCAATACTTGACTATGGAGTGGAGAACATAAATTTAATGCAGTTATTTTTCTTCTCCTGCTCCTCTAACTATTCCTTTCTCTTTTCTTTTAAGAGGCAGCATGGCACAGTAGAAAAGATACTGCCTCTGGAATCATAAAACCCCAGGTCTGTCCATTTCTTGTGTGGCCTTGGGACAGTCAACTTTATATAATTTTCTCATCTGTACAATAAGTGAAACGGATTAGATGACCATTCAAGTCTCCTTAAGCTTGAAAACTATTATGCTATCAGGTCCTCTTCCGGAACCCTCTGAAACTTCTCAAAGTTTAATCCGGGGCCCTCAGGTCTTCCTTAGAGATCTCATCCATTCTTCCTTATTTGTACACCCTGCCCTAGTAAATCCTCCAGACTCTCAAGACCCAATTTCCAACCATATAGTGGTTGTTTCCAATTGGGTGCCTCACCATTCCCTTTAATTCAATATACCCTAAAAGTAACTACTCACTGTTCCTTCTAAACTACCCAAAAACTATTAGTGGGTGCACCCATGTCCCTGGTATCCTCAGCTACCTGACTTCTCCTCTGTATCCAGTTTGTTACCACATCCTACTCAGTCTTCTTTCCCAGCACCTTTCACTTCTTCTTTTCCATTTCCACCTTGACCATCAGCCTTATCACCTCATATCAGGACACCAGAAGGAGGCAATCCTTTAGCCAGGTGGTAGCGAAAGAAAGCTTTGCAGAAGATGAGACTTGGTTTGGGTTTTTTAAAGGACAAGTTGGTTTGGAACTCAAAATCTTGTAAAAGTGGATGTTGAAAACTATCCTTGTGTGAAATTGGAAAAAATAAAGTACTACTAAGTGGAGGGGGAAGAGATAAGTAGGATTTGGCTACTCAGACAGGGTTGGATTGGGTGTTGTAGAAGGTGGAAATGCATGAACAAAGACTAAAAGTAGGAAAGAACAAGGGATATTCTGAGACTGAGCAAATCAGTAGGATATGTAGGGAAGATTAGTTTGTGTATAGGCTCTCTTTCCTCCTAACCACTCTGCTGCACACCACCAGAAGATTGTGTGTTTAATCATTTTTCAGTTCTGTCTAACTCATCATGACCCCATATATGGATTTTCTTAGCAAAGATACTGGAGTGGTTTGCTATTTCCTTTTCCAGCTCATTTTACAGATGAGGAAACTGAGGCAAACAGGGTTAAGTGATTTGCCCAAGTTCACACAGCTAGTATTTGAACTTAGCCCTTCCTGACTTCAGGCCTGGCGTTCTATTCACTGCACCACCTAGCTGCCAGAAGATTAAGACGCGGATAGGGACTGGTATAGGAAATTCCTGAATAACAAAACTCCTCTAAGGAATGTAGACTGGCATCTTCTCTATGCCTTATAGAGAGCTGCCCCAAGCAATGTGAAGTAAAATGACTTGCCCAGCATCCCACAGCTGGCATCTATAAGGGTTGAGACTCGAACCCAGGTCTTTGTGAGTCTAAAGATGGCTCACCACCCACTCTACAATGATGCCTCCTTGCCTGCAGAATTATAATCCTAAAACATAACTTTGATCATGTCACTACTCAAAAACGTTTAATAACTCTGCAGCGGCCATAGGACAAAATTTCAGTTCCTTAGCTTAGAATTTAAGACCTTCCATATTCCTGCCCGACCTACCATTCCAGATTCCCTTAAGAGAACCCTACATCCAAGACATATTCATTTATTCACTATCTCGTGAACATTTCTAGACTTTCTTATCTCTGTATTTTACTCATGCCATGCCACTCCCTTGGAAGGCCCAAGCCAGGGTGTATAACTTTTTACCTATCCACATCTGGAAGCTTCTAGGCAGGGAGTGTTAACTCCTAAATGGGTCTTTGCTCATTCACCCCTCTCCATTTCTAATGCTCTCTCCATCTTTAAATTATCTTGTATTAATTAGCATATGCATTGCTTTTTTTACTTACCTCTATTAGTGTAGTGGAAAGAGTGTTGGCTCTGGAGAACTTGTGTTGAAATCCTATCTCAGACAAGGACTACCTGTGTGACCTTTGTCAAATCACTTAATTTCCTGGGTCTTCAGTTTACACATTTATAAAATGAAGGGATTGAACTCTCAGTGGCTTCTGAGGTTCATTCTAGCCCTATGAACTGTACATGTGTTGTATGTATCCTAAGAGAATCTAAGTTCCTTGGGGGAGGAGCTGTTTGGGTCTTGGGACCATATCCCCAGGGTCAAGCAAAGGGCCTTATAGAGAGCCAATATTTAATGTTTTTTGAATTGAATTTAACTGAACATCCTGTACTTTTAGCAACTTAAGCTCTTAATCTCTCTCTATGGGCTTGATCTGACTTACCTTAGAAGATTTCCTCTGGCCAAACTCTGTTCTCGAGATGGCATACTGCACATGTTGAGACTCAGTCTTTTTGTGGTTTCTGTTTTTCCCTCTGAGAGGCTGTATTCCTTTGATCGGGTAGGAGAAGTGCCATACCTTTCCTCCAGACATCTCAGTGGCACAGTTCTGTTGATGGGCTGAAAAATAACAACCCCACTCTGCTGGGATATTGGTCGGCGATTCCCCACGTAGCACCTGACCAAGCCTGGGATGGTGTCAAAACTTTCCTGATCAAACTGATACTGGATACGGCAGTAGGCTTCATTGAGACGGAGAACTGTCTTACTGATCTTGAAATGCTGAGCTGTATTCTTCCACTGACAGGTCAAGACGAAGTTTCCAGGGCTAGAGAGAGAATCCCGCACCAAGAAGTCTCCATCTCGCTGCACAAGACTCTCTGATACCTTCAGGGTAAAATCACACAGGAGACAGAAACCAGAGAGAGTCAATCTTACATACCATATTATTATCATTAACGACCCACGTTTCTTCAGAAAAAACTGCTGGTGATGCTAAAATTTTCTTTTGTGCTTTCCACTTCTTTTTTCCCCCAAAATGGTAGACTACTAGAATATAAAATTCATATTATAGTAGACAAATAAACTTTTGGGGGATAGAACAAGAAGGTAATGTTATCTGATAACTTTTCCTCTCAAGATTTATCTTTTATATGTATCATCAGCAAAATTGTCTCCTTCCTTCTCTTTCTCTGCTCCCCAAGCTCTCTTGACTTTCCAGTGTCTACTAAATGTAAATCCAGTTTTATCTACCAGGGTCATGGAATAGGGGCATTTTAGCTAAATAAATAATCTAGGTAAATGAGAATTACCATATAGATCATCATCATTTTCTTTTTTTTAAAGGTAATTTAATTTTTTTATTCTGATCACCCCCAAAAAGAAAGCACTTCCAAATAATCAGCAGGACACAAAAAGTGAACTGTATATCAAACTCTGAAATCTCTATTTCAAGCTGCTTGCTTCTGGAGAGGAAGAAGTATAATAAAAACTATATAATATAAATTCTACATATTCCTTTCAAAGTTGTTCTGTTTCTCTGTGCTCCCTTCTGAACGTCCTTCTTTTCTTTTCTGCACATTTTTAAAACGTTGCAATGGGGGGGTGCATTTCTGCGGCTGACCCCTGTAACCCCTGTCCTCTATTCATAACTGAAAGGAAAAAAATCCTTGTTACATATAAGCCGAGTCAAGCAAACTGAATCCACGTCCAAATAAACATAGGTCTCCCCACCGTGACCACAAATAGAAGTCTCTTCCTGTGCTTCAGGCCTTCTGCCTCACTGTAATAGGCTTCACGATAAGTCTTCTGAAGATATGGTCGGTCATTGTCATTTCACTGATCAGAGTTCCTGAGTCCTTCAAAGTGGTTTTTCTTTACAATGTAGTTGTGCTGGTATAAACAGTTCTCCTGCTTCTCATAACTTTACCCCATAATAGTTAAAACTACCCATGTCAGTTCTCATGATACAACAATACCCCCTGGCATTATGGCCATTCCCTAATTGATGGGCACCCCCTTAGATTCTAGTTCTTTGTGTCTCTCAACCCGCTTCTTTCAGTAAATTGTTTTCCTGGGGCTATTCCTTTTCCAATATTCTCCTTCTTCCCCTTTTACCCCCAGCCCACCCCCCTCTATTCCCAGCTTGTTTCTCTATTGAGTTTGATGTGTTTTTTAATATGAATTTTCATGGATGTCTTTTTTGAAAAACAATACAATTCCCCTAGTATTCTTCCCCAACACTGCCACCCAAACCATATAACAAATAATATCTTCTAAGGATAAAAAAAATAGAAAAAGAAAGAAAAATAGCATGACTGATCAATACGTAGAAAAAGTCTGAAAGTATGTGCAAAGTACCCTTGTGGGCCTTGCACTTCTTCAGAGGAGTGAGTGAGGGAGTCTTCTCACATCTCTTCTTTTGCTCTGTATAATTTTGTTACATTCACTTTTGACGTGTGTGGCTGTTCTTTCCAATTACATTATTGTGGTCACTTTGTACACTGCGGTCAGGTGTTTACTTCACTCTGCATCAGTTCATACAGATCTTTCCATGCTTTTCTGTATTTATCACATTCAGCATTTCTTATAGGACAATGATATTCGATTACATTTATGTACCACAATTTCTATTATTGTTGTAGGTCAGTCATTTTTCAGTCATGTTCGACTTTTCATGTCCCCCATTTGGGGTTTTCTTGGCAAAGATACTGGAGTGGTTGGCCAATTCCTTCTCCAGCTCATTTTACAGATGAGGAAACTGAGGCAAGTGGTGTTAAGTGACTTGGCCAGGGTCACACAAATAGGAAGTATCTGAGACTGGATTTGAACTCAGGTCTTCCTGACTCCAGAGCTCTATTCACTATACCACCTACCTGCCCTCAGCCATTCCCTAACTAATGGGCATCTTTGTTTGCTATTCTTTACTATCACAAAAAGTGGTACTATACACATTTTGGTATATATGGGAGCTTCCTTCTTATCAATGACATCTTTGGAATATAAGCCTATATTTCTGAGTCAAAGGGCATGAACATTTTAATCATTTTATTTGCATAATTCGAAAATGCTTTCCAAAATGTTTGTACTGAATCACAATTTCCACCAATAATGCACTTAATGTGCCTATCTTCCCACAACCCTTCCAACAATAACTATTCCTATCTCATGTCATCTTTGCAATGTGAGGTTAAACCACAGGGTTGTTTTGATTTACATTTCTCTTATCATTAGTGATTTAAAGAGTTTGATTCATTTCTATATCAAACTGCGTGTGTATGTGTGTTCAACCCTCCCTTGACTATTTCAGAGAAGAGTGATGTTCGTCTGATGCCCTCTCCTTCCACCTGGTTCCTCCATGTTTCTACATTTTCTCACACAACCCCAATTATAAGAAAGAACAAGTTCTACTCCCTTATTCGCTTTTTCTACACTACTAAATTTCTTTTATCCTCCTCCCTTTTCCTACTCCTCTTCAAATTCTTAAAACAAAACTAATCTACCCCCAAGTACTCTTTAAAAAAAATTATTTAACTATCTTAATATTCCTAAAAGACATTTGGGTTCTTGAGGGACACATTTCTAGCATTGTACTGTTCCTTCCCTTTGCTCAAATAAATGTACCTTTTTAGGGCTTTCTTTATTCTTCTACATTTCAAAGTTCACAGTTCGAGTCTTTTCATCAGAAATGCTTGAAAGGCCTCTTATCCCACAAAAGGTCCATTTCCTTCCTTATAAGATTTTTGAGGGTAATGTTCTTGATTTTAAGTCTCTATCTTTTCTCTTTTGGAATATTAAGTTCCAAGGTCTCCTCTCATCTGATCCTGACTGGTTCCCAGGTAATTGTACCACTTCTAAGCCTTGCAATATTTTTCCTTTGACTGATGAGCTCTCAATTTTGGCAGTGATACTCCCAAGATTATTTTCTTTTCTATTTTCTTTTTTTTTCTTTCAGAAGGTGATGGGTAGGTTCATATCTTCATTTTGCCCTCTGATTTCAATAAATCTGGGCACTTTTCATTTGCAATTTTTTAAAACTAAGGTGGCCAGGATTTTAAAACTATGTTTTTCTGAAATTTCAGTGATTCTTTAATTATCTTTCCTTGACTCATTTTCCAGGTCTGTTATTTCTAATATCTTAATTTTCTTCTACTTTCTCAATAATTTGATTTTGTTCTCTTTTTCTCCTTCTTCTAGCTATTTAAATATAGTAGTCTTTTACGGAAAATCCATTTTTTTTCCCCTTCAAGTCTTTCTCTGCAATAGTTACTCTGGTTGTCTTGTAATCTACACTAAGTTCATATATTGGTCAGAGTCTCCTTTGGTTTACTCTCATGTCTAGCTTTAGTTCCTGAATTGGGACTTTGTACCAGGAAAAGGCTCCACCCTTGCTGTGCTTTTAGGCTAGATGGTTAGTCAAGTCCTGGGTCCCAGGGTTGACTTCTATACCTCACAGAGTTAGGCCCTTCTGCATCTTTGAGGTTCAGAGCAATAGTTTGTGAGGTCCTTCAATGGCATCCCAGTATGGAATCCCCTAATCCTACAGATAAGAAAACTGAAGACCTGAGGAATTAAATGACTTACCTAACAATGTTAATGGCAGAGCCAGGACTATAAAGAACCTAGATTCCCTGATACTCTGAATATAATATACTTACTATTAAAATTCTAGCCCACTCCCCAAAAAAGCTATCAAATAAGGCCATTAAGTTCCCATATAGACAATCTATAATCTATAACCCCCCCATATATTTGTATTTATTTCATTAGATATTTCCAATTACATGTAAAGAAATATTTTTAACATTCATTTTTTAAAATTTTGAATTCCAGATTCTCTCTTCCTTTCCTTCCTTGAGAAGGCAAGCAATTTTATATCAACTACACATGTGAAGTCATGCAAAACATATTTCCATATTAGCTATGTTGCAAAAGAAAACACTGACCCCCCCCCCCCAAAAAAAAACTCCAAGAAAAATGAAGTAAAAAAAGGATGTTTCAGTCAAGAATTTTCTCTCTCCAGAGCTGGTTAGCATTTTTCACCCTAGGTCCTCTGGAATTATCTTAGATCACTGCCTTGATCAGAGCAGCTCCATCTTTCACGGGTGACCATCCTTACAATACTGCATATAAGCAATCTTTTGCCAAGTCTTATCATTTCTACCTTCCCAACATCTCTTGTATATATTCCCTTTTTTCCACTCACACAGTCAGGTACAGGCCCTCATCAGCTTACAGCTGGACAACTAGGATAGCTCTTCTAGGAAGCATTTAATAAACCCTTCATTTATCTGTCTGGCTGGTCTCCCTGCCACGTTTCTATCTCCGTTCCTGGATATATTCTACTCGGCTTCGACCTGCTCCTGTCACTTCCCACTACTCAATAAACTCAAATGGTTCCTCCTACTTCCAAGATCAAGTATAAACTGCTTTGTTTGGCTTTTTTAAAACCTTTCACCATCTACCTCCTTCTTACTTTCCTAATTTTTACCCTTTACTCCCTTACTGAAGCTACAATCCAGCTACACTGGCCTTGTTCTTCCTTCAACAGGACATGCCTGTGTCCTCATTCTGTACCTTGGCCAGTCAATCAATAAACATTTATTAAATGTGCCTGCTCTCAAGGACCTTCCTAAGACTAGGGGATGATAATACAGAAAAGGAAGCTAAAAGTTCGGGGTAGTAGGTAAGATATGGGGGAAGGCTGGGAAGGTACTAGACAAGAGGCATGGTGGGAAGTCAGAGAGGTCCCAAAGAAGTACCCCCAGGTAGGACCTGAGGAGCTGTTCTGAGATTAGCTCCCTTCTTAAATAGAATGCTCTCCATTTTTATTTTTGCATCTTTTCTTTACCTCCATTTTCCTAGATTCCCTGGTTTCCTTCAAGACTGAGTTTACATTCCTCCATCTGTAGGAACCCTTCCCTGGTCCTCCCCCACTGCGAGTGCCTTAACTTCCACCTAACGTATGTTATTAATCGTGTACACACACAGTGTTGTTTCCCATCCATCTACCATTAAGAATGCTGAACTGCTCAAGGGTAGGGACCCCAGTATCCTCAGCACAGTGCTTGGTATATAGTAAGTCTTTAATAAATTTTTGTTGACCGACTGAGGTCTCTTCCAGCTCTCTGGATGACAGATGTCTTGTATGATAATTCAGTTTTTCTCCTGACTTAGTCAAATTTGTTGCTGTTGAGTGTTTCAGTCATATCCAACTCTTTGTGACCCCATGTGGGTGTTTCTTGGCAAAGGTACTGGAGTGCTTTGCCATTTTCTTCTGCAGCTTATTTTACAGATAAGGAAACAGAGGCAAACTGGGTTAAGTGACTTGCCTAGGGTGACACAGCTAGTAAGTATATAAGGCCAGATTTGAACTCAGGAAGATGAGTCTTCCCAACTCCAGGCCTGGTGCTCTATCCTATGCCACCTAGCTGCCCACGGTTTTAAGGAGTCCTAAAAAATTACTGAACGTACACAAAAAAAGGAGACCTTCCAGCATAACCAACTTAAAAAGTGAAAATATGTGCAAAGTACAACATTTATGGACCTCCCATCTTTGCAGAGGGGGTGACCTGGGAATATCTTCTCCTAGATCTTTTGAGCCTCTCTCTCTCTCTCTCTCTTTTTTTTTTTTTTTTTTTTACAATTTTGCAACATTCACTTTTTAAAACAGGATTTTATTTTTCCAATCACATGTAAAGACAATTTTTAACATTCATTTAAAAAAAATTTTTGAGTTCCAAATTTTCTCCCTCCTTCTCCCCCCCACCCCCAAAATCCCACTGGTAAGCACTCTGATCTAGGCTGCTTTCGTGCAGTTATGTAAAATATATTTCCATATTAGTCAGCAACATTCACTTTTGAAAATTCCCTCATTAGGGGTATGATAAAGAAATTAAGTGGTGTAGTGGATAGAGCACTGCGTTTGTAATGAGAAAGGCCCAAGTTCAAATCTTCTCTCAGATCCTTATTAACCATGTGACCTTGGACATGTCACCTAACTGTTCTCTCTGCTTCCTCATCTGTAAAAATGAGGGATTTGGACTCGATAACTTCCACAATCCCTTCCGGCCCTAAATCTATGATCCTATACCCATAATTCTGAATAGTGGAGGGTTTGCTGTAGATGGCATAACTAAGTAACTGTTTTGATGATGATATTTTCAGGATAGAAGGTAACAAAAGTCAGAGAATATCAAAAATGGAGAAGAATCCTTAGACACCACCCATTGGCTCAAGACAAGTAGATATTAGTTTTAGGAAGAACACCAGAATGGTTTTTTTAAAGTAGCATCTTCGATAGTGCTAAAGTGTCTACTACAGATATATTTTTAAAGATTCAGAGCTAACTACACCTAAACACATATATCTCTACTTCTATCCATCTCTACCTATAGAGATCTAGATATCTATATGTCTATCTATATCAATCACTATCTTTATATATCTTTGAAGTTATATCTAAACAATACTTCTATACCTATCTACATATATGCACAAGTTGGTATATATTTATGCACATACAAAATACATACACACACATTTGGGTATGTACACTGTACACATACATGCATACACATATGTATACATACATGCTTACAAATGGATGAAAATAAAAAGACTTCCTGTGTGGGGGTTGTTTTTTTTTTTTTATCATCACAATCAGGCTCTGTTTACTAAGCTTTCAGAATGAGCTGAAACCAAAATGGACTTTGAATTTCTGAGCCCAACACTTCCCTCTGGTTCCTTTACAGAAGAGGGCGTGTTAAGTAAACAGTACACTGCACATGATGCCGACTGTCCAGCTACAACCTCTTTGGTTTTAACCACCCAGGAGTTCCCATGAAGTCTCTGAATGTAGCAGCCAGAAGGGGTTCAGCTGGCCATTTGCCTGGGAAAGTGAAGAAAGAGAGAGGAAAGGAGAGATACCTGTCGGGGAATGCGCCCGTGATACCAGGCGTGGCTACGCAAGTCTTCGCCGCTGAGCTGCAGCTCTTCCTCCAGCTCCTTCTTCAGAAACTTCTCTGGGGTCCTGTCCATAATATGTCTTTCCTTGGAGAACTGCAAGAAAAGGCATTGGTGGTGACTCTGCTTTCCCTAGACAACTCATCCCACCTGGAGCGTTACACCCCAAGCCACCTGCTTTGACAGCCAAGTTTAGTTCAGGTCAAGGAACCTAGATAAAAGCTGCCGTCCACAATGACCTTTCATTCTGCCACTAATGTGTCATAAAAATGTCCTCTCTGCATGGAGAATCTAGCAGGAATCCTGCCAAGGTCCTGGTTTTAATCAGCCAGCTGTGGCAGCAGGTACCTTTAATACCATCTGGGGCCCGGCAGGAGGGGCACAGGTAGAGTTAATGGGTGGCTGCTGCAGGTGGGGCCTGTATGGCACATTCCCTTAAGAATTAGGCTCCTCTGCAATTTTCTTATTTTACCACATGACACCAGAGGAGGAAACAGTATGTTACTTAGTAAGAGGACCTGAATTCAAATCCTTTCCCTAGTATTTTCTACCTGAGTAACTTTCAACAAGTCACTTAACCTCCATAGGCCTCAGTTTCCCCATCTATAAAATGAGGGGGTTGGCCTGTGGCCTAATTACACTTCCAAAACAATTATTTACAAGCCTGGAAAGGCTATTAGAGTCTCTTAAGTGGTAAGCATTCATTAAGCACTTACTACAGGCTAGGAACAGTGGGCCCAGACACAAAAACTGACCCCCTTGAAGAGTTCCCTGGAAGAGTAAGAAAACTTTTATTTTCTCTAGAGGCAGAGGGGACCTCAGAGTTGAAGTACAATTCTCTTTCTTTTCAAGGGAGGAAAATGAAACCCAGTAAGGAGAAATCACTCGGTCATGGTGACAGATGTCCTCAGCATCTGCGTCAGGAATCAAACCACTTCCTCTGATTCCAGATCTGGTCTCTTGCTGCTGTTTGGGATGTGAAGACAAGGGGAATTACATCTACATTCTTCATCACTCAACCCTATGCCTGGAATCCTAGCATAGTCCTTCCATGCATGCCGGTCTATGTCCTGAACCAATTCAAGACAAGGCATCTCAGCCTGTGAGCAAGTAGAGAGGTAGAAATCAATAGGTAGGAAAAAGGTCACATGTGTTGGCTGCTCGGGATATGTTTGAGTCTAACTTAGAGGCTTCTGGGAAGCTGGCTCTTCTGCATTCATAAATGTGAAATAATAACAATAATAAATAATAGTCAACATGGTAGTGGATAGAGAACAACCCTGGAGTCAGGAAGTGCCAGCTCTGACACATACTGGTTGTGTGATCCTGGGTAGGTCACAATCCTTCAGTGCTCTGAGCGACCCTCTAAGACTGGGATCCATGAACTTATTTTTAATAGACATGTCTTCCTTTGTAATCCCATGTATTTTATTTTATCCATTGCAAAACACTCTTCAGAGAGGGGTCCATAGGTTTTCACCAGGTTGCCAAAGGGTCTGAGACACACAGGAAGGTTAAGAAACTCTCCTTTATGGTTATATGGCTAAGAGAGAATCCCCCCTCCATTCTATCAATGAAATCATCGCTCCAATCCAAAATAACAACAGTATAACTACTGACATTTCTCTTTAAAATTTATAAGGCACTTTTCTCACAACTACCCCAGGAATGCAGCAATGTATTAGTAGTCCCATTTTACAAGAGGAAACTGAGGCGCATGGTCATCCAAAGAGCCAGCATTCAAACCCAGATCTCCTTGGTGCCTACAGAATGAGCAGCTGCTTCAAGTCCACAAACTTCTTACACCTGAAATCCTCTCGAAGAATCTCTCCGTAAGTCATGGGTGATCAACAAATAGAGTTCATTTTCTCTACTCCGTAAGATAATATTTATAAAGCACTTAGCACAATGCCTGGCACGTAATGGGCTCTTCATAAATAGTTATTCCCATTCCCCACCCCACCCCCACCTCTGGAAAAAAGAAATTAAGGGAAAATCAAGGCATCTCTTTGAAAAGTTCACCCCTCTTTTTTTTAAGCCATCCCATATCTAGGCAGTCCTGGTTAAAGACCTCAGGAGGCAGAGGTTCTTGTTCAATGTTCTTTTCCACAGCATGACCTCCCATTCAGCCCTGCATTTCAGGCCCCCCACAACCTGGCTCCATCCAACCTTTTCAAGTGTTTGTATATTATCCCCCACCACTTCCTGGTTCCCCAAAAGGCGAGATGCCTCCCATCTTCCACTTTCCTTTATTTACCCAAGACTGTCTGGAAGGTATTCCTTCCCTCCCTTCCCTCCCTCCTCATCTCTGTCCCTTGGGGATCCTTATCCTCCTTCAAGGCACAGTCCAGGGACTTCCTTCCCCCTCTTCCAGAAATCTTTCCCAGAGTCTCCCCAGTGGTTGGTGTTTTCCCTTTCTTCTAACAGCATGATGTGCAGCCGAGTCTTTTGTGTTCAGGTAGAACACAAGCTCGTTGAGGGGAGGAGAGGCTGTTTCCCCTGGCAGAGCTCTGAGCAGAAATGAAATGGAATCATTCTACTTGTACAATGCTAGCCCTGCGTGCTTCATTCAGTAAGAACTTACCATATTTACTTGCATATGGCTACTCTTGGGATCTTTTCCCCCTGTTTTTAAAGAGGTCATGTCCTCCTGACAGCCTGCTCAGATTTGTGCCTCTTCTCAGTAAAAATGTTAGCATTTTATGGAATGGCTTCTGAAAAATTTCCCCACTTGTATACACACTTAATCAATGTGGGTCTAACGAATGAAGCAAGGTTATTACTGGCTGTTCCTGTCGGACTGGGAACAAGTAGGAAGATTTCTGACTCTCAGGGTTTTCTCCGACAAGGATGATATGATATGTTTTCACAGCAGCTGCCATGGAAGATACTGTTTTGTCTGCTTTCCGGATAACAGTCTGAAACCTTGGTAATGGTGTGTTCTTTTGTGCTCCTCTGGTAACAGGAAGGCAAAAGCTCCCTCCTCATTGGGTTTGTTCTCTAGGAAAGCAGTAATACAACTCCTAGCTGTTTCTAGATATATCTGAGCTAGGTACCTGGCCCCAGAAGACAGAATTAAAATGGCTGAGCATGGTAACACACACCTGCAGTCCTTGTTACTGGGGAGTCAGAGGCTAGTGGGTTGCTTGGGTTCAGGAATATGGAGCTATAGTAGGAGGAAAGCTGATTAGATTAAGCCCAGCACTAATGGTGACCCCGCTCGCTAGGTTGCCTGAGGAGGAGTGAACTAGCTCAGGTCAGAAACAGAATAGGAAAACTGTCAGTATTGGAATTGGGCCCATGAGTGACTACAGAACAGGGAATGGATTTCTCTTTGTATCCGCACTATTTAGTACGGTGCCTGGCACAAAACAGGTGCTTAATAAATGCTTATTGACTAAAAAGCAGTAAGGAAATTGAAAATTGGTGGCAGCGTTCTACTTCGAGGATGGTGGCTTTTACAGCTTTAAAAAATTGAGATGGATGTGCTAAAGATGAGTCTGGAAGAATTGCTATTGTCTCCCTTTCTGTAGGGAGCCCCCTCCCATCTCTGCTTCTGCAGGGAAGGCCCCTCACCTTCCCTCCCCTGCTGCAGGGAGCCTCCTCCCATCTGTTTCTGTAGGGCTCTCCCCTTGCTTCCCGTTTTGCAGGGAGCCTCCCTCCCTCCCCTGCTCATCTCTGCTTAACTTCCTCAGATCTGACAGATTTGTAGCTGACAGCAGTGAAACAGGGAAAGGCAATTTTTATAAATGGAGAACTTGACAGAAAAGCAAAAGAACAGGAAACAGTAGGTGTCCCGTGTTCCAGTGCCCTGCTTCTAACAAACACCAAAGGCAGATTCATGGGGTTAGAATGTACACAAAGTTTGTCAGGCAGCTGCAGCTATACTCTAGGACAGAAACTGGAATTCTACTTCAACTTTAATTGGACGGGAAAGGAACAATTTAGTCCTAGTCTATTGCTCTAGAAACCAAACATTCATTGTCTGCTGCCTGTTAGACACTGGGGCTATAAAGGTAGCAGCGTCTACAGGAAAGAGAGCTGGGGCTTGGAGTCACAAAGGCTTGAGTTAACAATTCTCCCCGCTACGATGAAATAACTTTGTATCTATTTTACATTTAATAGCCTATGCATTCTATGTATATGTATAAAGTCCTAAGCAGAGGTCCTTGGGTGGCACCATAGATATAACACCAGGCTCAGAGTCAGGAAGAACCCAAGCTCAAATCTGACCTCAGACACTGGCTACCTGGATGACCTTGGGCAAATCACCTGTTTGCCTCAGTTTCCCCCATGAAAAAAATGGGGATAACAATAGCACCTACCCCTTAAGACTGGGGACCAAATGAGATACTGTTTATAACATGCTTAGCACAGGTGCTATATAAATGTCACTAGTGATGACGAAGATGATGCCACTTGAAGGGAGGAATTTTCTTGGCCAGGGAGTCATAGAATCATAGATTTTGTTCTGGAAGGCACCTTAGTAGGACCAGCCCCTTCATTTCACAGATGAGGAAATTTAAGTCCCAGAGAGGCCAGGGTTCCACTGCTTTTTGCTGTTATTGAGTCATTTCCGTCATGTCTGACTCTTCATGACCCCATATGCAGTTTACTTGGATACTGGAATGGTTTACCATTTCCTTCTCCAGCTCATTTTACAGAGGAGGAAGCTGAGGCAAACAGGGTTAAGTGACTTGTCCAGGCTCACACTGTTAGGGTTTGAAGACAGATTTGAACTCACAAAGATGAGTCTTCCTGACTCCAGGACCGGCACCCTATGCATTGTGCCTACTGCTAGTAGGACCAGCAGGTCTGCAGACTCCATCGCATCACCCTCTCCGAGTTCAATATGTGCTTGCTGAAATTAAAATGAATTGCTTTACCTCCACCCTCACCAAAACATTCACAAACTCTGTGTGAGCTTCTCTTGAGGAGGGTATTGTAAGGTAGAGGAGGAGAAAGGAGGAAAGCAAGGAGGCCAGCTTTCTCGTGCTTCTTTTATTACTGTCATCTCATTCTCACCTTTTTCCGTGGAGACAGTCAGCAAGCATTTGTTAAGAGCTTACTACGTGACCCTGTGCTAAGCAGTTAGAAATGGTCCCAAAAATGTTTTACATAATTGCCCATGCATAGCCTATATGTGGTTGCTGACCATCTCAGAGAGGGAGGAGGGGGCGGAGGGATGGAATCTGGAACTCAAAACTTTTTTAAAATGTCAAAAAATTGGGGGAAAGAAAAGAAATGGTCTGAGACAAGCTGCTCAGGTAACCAGGCTCAGGACTGTAAATGGGATTATGTAATACAGAGAGCCCCCAGATGAGAAAACTCCCTCAACCAAGGCAGGTCCAGCTCCTCTGCAACTCACGAGTTTTCTTTTCTCACCCAGGGTCCCCTAGCTGCTAATCTTCTTTTCTATTTTGCATTACTCCAATGTACTTTCTCAAACTCAGTACTTTCTAGGCATGAGACAGGAACTCCAGCAGATGTAGTATGGAACTTTGGCTGGGGTGGGTCTTGCCCAGCAAAGGAATTGCCTCCCAGCCTACAAACTTCCCTTCTCCCTGAGCTTTCCACCAACACACGGCAGCTGTTCTGCACATCTCCCTCCGGAGGAAGTCAGCCCTACAGTTCTGTGGATGTTGTTGTGTGTTTTGATTTAAATCAAGAAACCTGGTCCCCCGGGGCCAGACTCTTATCAGCTTTATTCCAGGGGGATTAAGTAATCACATGGCTGTCATTAGAAAGAGATGCAAGATGTAAAGGAAAGATTTGAAGGAGATGTGAACAAGTCAAGTGATGAGCATTTAGTAAGCACCTTTTCTGAGCTATGGGGCAGCAAGGTGGCTTAGGGGATAGGGCTCTTGAGGTCAAATTCAGCCTCAAACACTTCCTAGCTGTGTGACCCAGGGTAAATCACTTAACCCTGTTTGCTTCCATTTCCTCTTCTATAAAATTAGCTGGAAGAGGAAATGACAAACCACTCTTCTTTGCCAAGAACATCCCAATGGGTCACAAAGGGTCACAACTGAAAAAAGCCACTTAGCAACTAGACTAAGTGATGGAGATAAAAGGAAAGGCAGAGACAGGGTCTGCCCTCAAGGAGCTGAGTCTAAAGGGGAAGGCAAAATGTAAACAACAACATTCAAATAAGATATAGACAAGATAAATAGGAGATAATCAACAGATGGAAGGTACCTGCATGAAGGGCAATGTTCTAGATCAAATATCCCCATAAATTAGACATGTAAGAAATCTGGTTGGAACACATTGTCATTCAATAAGCATTTATTAAGCACCTATTATGTACCAGGGACTGCGTAACATTTAGGGGATACAAAAGGAGGCAAAAGACAGTCCTTGACCTCAAGGAGCTTACAGTCTAGTGGTGCTGCCCTGGAAACATCATGAAGCTTTGAGTGCTAACCTTGGGGCTAAGGACCCAAGTTCAAATCCTGGCTCTGGCACTTACTATTCTGCTATCTTGTTCAAGTCTCTTAAATCCTTGGTGCCACATATGTGAAATGAAAAGAATGGATCAGATGATGCTAAGGTCCCTTCCAGTTCTAGGTCAATAGAACGGTAGGAATAAACATAGGCATACCACAGTCTCTGTGTGTAGCAGTGTCTTCAGTACCATTGCACCTAACCCCAAACAGTGAGGAGCCTTTAAATTAACTGGCAGGCCCCATTACCTTCTGGGACTACTTAAACTTGTCTTATACCATCACCAGCTGCAGCAATCAAAGATGGGACCATAGGACCATAAACTTAGGAGTCCTTAGAGTCTCTGTAGAGGTCACTGAGTCCAACCTCCCATCATTTGGCCATTGAGAAAATAAAGGCAGAGAGAAGGTAAATGACTTACTCAAAGTCCCACAGCTAGTAAGTGTCTGATGTGGGATTTGAACTCTGGTCTCCCTGACTCTTGCATCTAGCCACTATGAAACAGTGCTACAAATGAATATATCTCAGCAAATCATGAGAGAGGGTAAAACCAACATTTTGCCAAAAGCTGAAGAACACAGGTTTGAAAATTAGAAGCTAGTGACAGAAAGGTTAGACATGAGAACCAATCCCCTTCCCAGTTTCTCCATAACTAACAATTGCAGAGTCCTTTATTTTCTTGGTTAATTTTTTCCTTACAAATGTTTTCTTACATGAATTTACTCACCTTTTTCCTACTGTCATTACTTTTAGTAATAGCAGCAGCCAGGATGGGTGTGAGAGCAGGGCAAAGAGACCTGCCACAATATAAGGTGAGCCCTACCCCAGAAAAATCATATAAAGAGGAAAAGGAGCCATAGGTACAAAAACATTTAGAGCAGCTCTTTTCATGGTAGTAAAGAAATAGAAATAGAAAGAAAGAGTATTCATCAGCTGGGGAATGGTTTAATAAGTTATGGCAGGTTTAATAAGTTATGGCATGTGAATGATGAAGGGGACAGTTTCAGAGAAACCTGTGGAAGACCTATATGAACTGAGGTAGAGTGAAGGGAGCAAAACCAGGAGAATAATTTATACATAAAGACAGATAGTTTTGAAAGATTTAAGAATTCTAATCAATGCAATGACCAGTCATGATTCCAGGAGATAAATGATAAAGCATGCCACCAGCCTTCTGACAGAGAGGTGATGAACTCCAAATATAGAGTGAGACATCTTTGCATATGACTAATGTGGGAATTTGTTTTGCTTAATTATGCACATGTTACACAGAGTTTTGGTTTTATTTCTTATTTTCCCAATGGGGGAGAAGGGAGAGGGAGTGAAAATAAATGCTTGTTTCCTGAAGAAATAAAATAAAAATTTAAATGTTTAAAAATATTTATAAAATGTTGTCATTTTATTATATTATTATATTATAGTCATTTTTCAGTTCTTCATGACCCCATTTGAGGTTTTCTTGGCAAAGATCCTGGAGTAATTTGCCATTTCCTTCTCCAGCTCATTTTTATAGATAAGGAACTGAGGCAAGAAGGGTGACCATGGGTCTGTTATTTGGAGGGCTGGACTAGTTAAGTATGAAGAAATTCATCACCAATCTTTTATGATCAAGGGTTGTCAATTTTTTCAACCACAGCAACTCCTCCAAGGTGCAGAAGAGTTGCTAATTTGCATCAATGGCGGGAGGTCACATCCTGGGAAAAATCACAGATCCTTGAAATGTTGAAGTGTTTAAGGGCTAATCTAAAACAGATCTCATTCTCACAAATCAGGAAGAACTCTGGGGAATGGATAAATAATGGCCATTAAATTGGATTCAAGTGATCCAGAATGGCAGAGACGTGGACAGGGAAAGGAAACACAATTCAAAATTTTCCACCTTAAGATATTTACTAGGGGTTGGGGGTGGGAAGTCACTTCTACTATATACTTAGCCAGAGTGAGAGACTAATTCCAGAGGAAGAGGCCTCAAGTTCTGGTTAAGGTCTTGCTGTTTCTGAAACACTCTTGGTCACTTCTTTATGAAGACCCCCAGAGGAAGCCCTCCCCAGAGTTCCTGGGCCCTCAGTAAACTGGAAGGAACAGGGAGGTTAAGGCTATTATACAGGTCAGAGGTAAGAATGGTGTGTTTATAGGAATGGATCATGTCAATGGGACAGCCTTTGCTGGGGGAGATCTTTAGCCCCTGGAAGACTGATATTCTGACAATTCAATCCAGGTCTGGGTGCTGAACATTTTGAAAATGATCCAAAAGAAGAATCAGATCTTCTAATGTCTCCTTGACCCTTAGAGGTGCTATGATGTCCTCCCCTATCCCAGTGCTACCCTCTTGCATTAGGGTATCCTAAATGCCTTTCACCTGAAGCAGTATAAACAAGCCCACAGCATACTTGGAAAAAGCACTGCATTTGAGGAGGACTAGGGTTCAGATCCTGCCTCTGACACATACTCTGTTGTAACCTTAGTTAAGTCACTTATGCTCTGAGTTTTCCCCTGTCCCTCACCTTTCCTCCCCAGCTACCCACAGTTAATGAGGCAGCTGGATGGGAAAAGCCCTGAATCGAGGCCCTCTCCCCACTCATTCCATTTTCCTCTAACCCTACATTTGCACCATGGTATAAAAGTGGGAAAAGGGGTGCAAGATGGCTTCTCACATGGCTTGGATGAGCTGGGAACCACCCACTATAATTTTTTAGGTGAAATGGAGGACTCCATTCTTCATCACCTGCTCTGTTACTGATGCTAAGGGCTTTACCAGCAAATACACTGTCATTATGCCCTCCAGACCCCTCAACACAAGTATCTGAACTGTCTATGCATCCTAATGACCCCTGGATGTTGCTATCCAACCTGCCATAGAACCCTTAGGCCTTCTGGACCTTTCCCTCCACTTCTCTTATATCTTCCCCCAATTCAAGTGTGATCTCCTTGAAGGCAAAGACTCTTTTTTTTCCTCTCTGTAGCCCCAGTAAGCACTCAGAAGAAGGGCTTTGTCATCCATTCATTGCTCAATGTGGGGATTAGACTAGGATTTCCATTATCTTCTCACTGGCCCCCATGATGCCGGCTGTCCACTTGCTCTTTGGGTCAGGGCTGGTCTCATCTTACTGACTCCATCTTCCAAAAAAACCCTTAAAGTCAGTGTTGCATCTTGAAACAGAGCAAGCCCAGTCCTGACCAAGCCTGAACAGCCTACATACTAAAGATTATTAGAAAGCACATTGGGGGTGGGGTGGGGGTGCATGGAACAATGCCAAGGGAGTGTGAATTCCACTGCCAAGACAATCAGCATGCTGGGAACAGAGTAAATGCTGACATTTCAACAGCTCTAAGAGAGAGAGAAAATCCATTTGCAGCCAGAAAAAAAAATCCACTCCAGTAACTCATCTTGTGAGAAGGCTATGCATAGAAATGAAATTAAAGTGTGGATTTAAAATTAGGCATGCAGTCAGGATTTTTTTTTTAAATCACAGGGGATTGCTGTTAATAAATCAACCCCGCGATTAGACTATCTGGGCACACAGGGAATGTGGAGACAGGGAGTGGATCTGTCAGAAACCAACCATGTCCCAAATGGAGGCTTGAAATGATTTACATATGAAAGACAGTCTACAGGATTAAAGCAAGATGCCATCAGCATGATAACATATATTTGTTTTATTTTCCCTCCCCTGTTTGAGAAATGTCTCAGAGCTGTAGAATATAAAAGCTGCAGAGGCAAAGAAAAAAAGATTGATAAAAATGCATTCAGGGATCTGGCCTAGATAAAAGAAATACCAGAAGTAGAGTGGGAATTACGCAGTGGTGGAGGCTGGGAATCATAATAAGGGTAAAACACGTCTCTTTCCTTAAGGAGTTTGTAGTTTAGCCTGAGATCAGGGAGTGGGAGATGAAATCATAAATAGTGATATAAATTAACTTATGATATGTATTAAGTGAATAATGCAGACAATTTAAAAAAAAACCACAACAATCTGGACCAGGCTGGGCAGGAAAGGTGTCCTGAAAGAAGTCAGCTAATTTCACAGGATAGTAAGGCTCCAGATTTAGGGTCAGAATAGACCTCCACGGTCACAAGTAGCCCTCTACATCCTTAAGTGCAGCCCTTTGATTGAATCCAAACTTCGCAAAAGTGTTAAAGGGCCTCACTTAAGGACAGAAATTTGGAGTAGGTCAAAGGTCCACACTTGAGGATCTAGAAGGCCATATGTGGCCTTGAGGTTGCAGGCTCCCTTCTCCTGAAGTCCATAGCCTTCTTTGCCAGAGTCAGAACTGGCAAATGGCAGTCCTTAGATGTAGAAGGAAGGTGTGGAAGAAGAACTCATTCTCTCACTCACCAAGCTCTTACCAGTACAGAAATGGTCCCCAGATGGGTCATTAGAATGAAAAGGTAGCTCTCTAGTATAAATACATAATACCTCCTCTGGGGGTACTCCCCCAGCTAGGCACTCATAGAATGAGATCAGAGGATCTATAACTATTTCTCCCACAATGCTTTAAAGGGCTAGACTGCTAATACTACTGCTAACAATGCTGTTCATAAGCCCAATTGGTGCTACAGCATTCGAGCTCATAATTGAGCTCATAATTGGTCTGATCTGTCACAGTTGGACATATTGAAACTTTAGTTTATCATGGTGATGTCATTTTGGTTCTCTTTGAGAATGAAGGACAACAACCAACCAATCATAAGTCTCCACTGGTCTGTTTCGCATTATAAATTAGTTGGCCAGATTTAATTTTCTTCAAAGGCATTTACTGAGATAAATAAGAATGGTTGGTACAAAACATTCCCCTTGAACCTAGGACAGCAGTGGCCCCCACAAAATGCCCTGCAGAGCATGAACTCAAATCTAGCATATGAGAAGACTTTGACACAAGCATAGAGAACAGATATACCTAAAGAGTAAAATCCCAACTTCTCCCTCTTTCCTGTTCTTTCCTCCCTTTGTGGAATCCTCATAGAGTTTGCTGCAGAGTCCCGCATCAGTGATGGGTTGATTGCTGTACCATTCCAATGGATAAGTTTATCTATCTGTGTCCATGCAATTTCTTATAATTCTTACAAGGTTGCTCCCTGGTCACATCCATCTCAAAGTTACTGCTCAGTCACCTCCCAATTCCTGTACTAGCTCCGATGGACTTTGCCACCAAGTCTGGTCATTGGTGGATCCTCTGATGGATATCCTAAACTCACATGGTTACCTTGTTAGGGGTGGGGAAGAGTTGAAGGGGAAAGAATGGAAAAACTCTTCTCATAACAAGCGATTTACTGGCAGGGACTTGGATGGAACTCTTTCATCATTCAACTTAGCCTTGCCTGGATTCAAATACTCCAAATTGATTTGCTATATTATATAGAGGCCCAGAGGTATGTGTGATTTTTTCAGCTAATCACATCATCTGTCTTTTAGCCAATGATCAAAAAGCACTTTAGTCCTTTAAAATTGAGTAAAGACATGTTGGGACCTTGTTTACATTTTTCATTGATTAATTCAGTTGAGTTGTCTGGGCCTTCTGTTATTACAATAAACGGCGTAAGAATAGAAAGTCCTCCTCTTACAGCTACAGAAGGCAGGATCCTCTTGATCAGAGATGTAGTCCCCAAGGAATCACGAAGACTAGATTTAGGGAGCCAATCTTCTGGTCATATAACGTAATAAAGAGAAAGTATTAAAGAGAAGAACTAAGGCACAACCCTGGGATTCCCATGCAACAGTAGTGGGGCCTAATTAATGATCCAACAAGGAAGACTGGGAAGAAACAGTCAGCTTCCCAGTAAGAGGGGACCTAGGAGAGAATAATCTCATGGAAACCTAAGGAAGAGCATCCAGGTCAGCAATGTCAAAAGCTACAAATTAGTCAAGAAGAACAAAATCTGAGAAAAAGCTGGTAGATTTGGCTATTAAAGGTCACTGGAAAACAGCAATTCTAGTTGAGTGATGGGACTGGAAGCCAGATTGTAAGGGGCTGAAAAGTGAGTGGAAGGGGATGAAGTATAGTAGACAATGAGTGTAGGCAGCTTTTTTTTTTTTTTTTAGAAGTTTGGCCATGAAGAGAAGAGAAATAGGACCATGGCTTTAGGTACACGCAACTGAGTCCAGGGCTGTCCCCTTTCCAGGAAAAAGTGTATGTATATATATGAATGTATATAAAAAACTTATATATAAATATATATATATTTTTAGGATTATTGTTAAGGAGTCTAATTTCAAATGGGTGCCATATTAGTTCTCAATAGGCAAGGGAAGGAGTGGAGAAAGGGAGAGAATTTGGAACTAGAAATTAAAATAATTTTTTAAATCTTTTTAAAAGATTATATTTTCATTATAAAGAAATCATTTTTCGATAGAATTGTATGTTCACTACTGAATTTACAAAGTTAATAGCTCCCCTTACAGTCCATGCACTTGAAAGTTCCGTTTATATTAGATTTGTATTATTATCAATTTCATGACTTCCCCTGTAGACTTAGGTCCCAAATGCTGACAGTCTCCATTCAATCTGTCAAGCAAAATTCACGATTTATTTTGTGTGGTTTAAGTTTGTAGGTACTCTGACTAAAGCCTAAAGATTTCAGGAATCCTGACGCCCAACAGTTCTCAGCAGGCTCAAGGACTAAAAGTTAAGGTGGGGAGAGATCCCTCTTCTTCTAGTTGTCTGGCTAACACATTTTTTACAAATGAGGAAACTGAAGCCCAGACATCCAGTGGACCAGGAAAGGAAACACAATTCAAAATTTCCCTTCCTAAGATATTTACTAGGATATCTTTAACTGTCCCAATGGTGGTTCTCTAAGGCAAAATGCCTTCCACACTCAGAGAAAGAAATATGGAAGTCATTCGCAGAATGTAGCAGATCATGTTTGTGTATGTGTATGTTTTTGTGTATCATGTTTTGATTTGTTATATGATTTCTTCCATTTATTTTAGTCCGACTACATAGCATGACTATAGTGAAAATGTACTCAATAGGAAAGTATATGTAGAACCTATACAGAACTGTATGCAGTCATGGGGAGGGAGGGGGGTAGTGGGGGGTAGGTGTGGGGGGGATAAATCTTAATTTTATGGCAGTGATTGTTAAACATTAAAAAATAATAATAATAAAATAAAATTTAATGAAAAAAAAAAAAAGAATTCTCAGAAGTAGTCCTGCCATGTCTATGTACTTGATCGTAAGCTTTTATTTCTTAGTATCTCCTCTTTCATTATGTGGTATTATCTTCAATCCACATATTTAAACTGAACAAACAATTTTTAATCACATACACACACACCCCTAGCATATACTCAATATGACCTAATCATGATCTGTGTGCTAGAACTAGGAATTCACTTTGCTCACTGCCTATTATAGCATCACTAGAAATCAAATGTATTTGTCAATGTCCCTGCTTCAATGGCCTGGGAGGGAGAAGGAACAGATGTAAAGAAGCCCTCTCACGTCAGATCAGAAGAGGCACTATGAGCAGAGTCAGCAACCTAAAACTAGACGTGACCTCTGAGACCAAACAGACCAGGGCTTATTAAACATTTTTGCAGCATGAGCCCCTGCGGTGGTCTAGTGAAACCTATGTCCCCCCTCTCAGAAGAAATGTTTTTAAAGACACAAAATAAATTAAATAAGATTATAGAGGAAATCAATTATACTGAATTAGTTATTGAATTTTTTAAGTTAATAAACTACAGGCTACAAACTTCTAATCTATTATACACTTCTTATTTTACAGATGAGGAAACAGGCACAGGGAGGGAAAGCTAATTGTCCAAGTTCACAAAGGAAATATTAAGAGGTGGGATTTGAAGCCAGGTGTTAGTGGACCCTCTGACTCCAAAGTCAATGTATCCCTCTTGTGAAGCTTAAATGAGAAAATGTGTACAGGGTATTCTTCAAATCTTAGTGCACTTTTAAAGTTTAAAAGAGCACTAAGACTTGTGAGATATCCTGTATAGACTTTAACATATATTATATTATTAATAAACCTAGGGATATGGGATAAGTACAGTGGCTAGTCAAATGGACAAGCGAAATCTAAAGCATATGACCTGCCTTCCCTCAGGGTATGTCAGGAGAGAAGAAGTAAGTGGCATTCTGATGAGGGAAGTCCCAGCTGTGGCATCTGTGCTGTTGAATGCAGATCTTCCTCTCCCTGTATTGTGTGGAATGTGAGGAGAGGGCATGTTTACAGAGATCTGTAGGAGAGCAAGGTTGGTCCAGGACACACATCAGTATGCATTCAAACTGGAGGAATAAGGGATGATGAGAACCATGGTGACATCTAGCCCTGAGTCGTCTCCTAATTTCCTCTCATTGAAAAGGGATAACCACTGGGACTGGACATTAGGCATATGGCAGTAGGGAGGGAATGAGATTGAAAAGAGAGAGGGAAAGGCCACTGGTCAATGATTACTTATGGGTGAGTCCTGAATCTATTCACTTCCCCTCTCCTGACATCACTCCTGAGGGAAGGCAGGTCACAGGCTTTCAATTTCACCTGTCCATTTGGTTTAGTAAGAGTGAATGTGTGGGTGCTCATGCACTCACAGTCCTCATGTATTTTTGCTGAAGAGAGAAGAAGAAAAAATGAATTCAAGTTATTTAAGGCTGCTAAGTTTCTCAAATCCAGTCCCTGGAACATTTTTCCCAGGTTGGAATGATCAGACCACACAAATGTACAAAATAGAACCTTGCTCTCCCACAAAACAGTTCTGCATAAAAATGGCTCATTACCTTGAGAAGGAAGTCAATGAAGGTCCAAAACCAAGAAATTCTTTAACCAAGTCAGAAATCACAATTGCAAACAAAAATATTGTTGGATTACTTCAATTTCAAACATGAGCAGCAGCACTTCATTTTGGAGAAGACGACATATATGTCTTTAAATGAACCATAGAGGTTCACTGGGGCAATCATTTGGAACAGAGAAATACAGGAACTGCCACAAGGTATCCCCAAATGAATTACTTTCTAGCAAATCTTTGCCAATGCAAGATTGGGGCACCTGTAAAAGGAACACAACTAAGTTGTGATTCTACCTACCATCAAGAACAAAGCTCTGGTTTTGCTGAGAAACACAATAAAACGAAATCTATTCACCAACATTAATGATGTTGTGAATTTAAATATAAATACATGGATTTAAAAAAAGTTTAAATTGCTGACTTTTTTCTTACAGCAATCATATCTGGTTATGTTGCTCTGCCCCTGTAACCCTTAAACCTTCCCACTTATAGCAAAGAAAAGCATGTAAGTAAAACTGATTTTAAAAATTGTCTTTTCCCACTAATCTCCACGCTGCTCTATCCAGAGGAGATATGTTTCACCATCTGTTCTCCAACTCCCAGATTGGTCATTGCAATTAATATGAGTTTAGTTATCTTTTAGTGCAACTTTCTAGTTCTGGATGAGTTCAAAAAAGACTTCTCATATCTCTCTACATTTCCCACTTCAACAGGAAAATGATTTCCCAATCAGTGGGTACCCACATTATTTCCAGTTGTTTGTTTGTAATTACCCTTATGGCTATGAATATTTTTTGAAAATAAAGAATATTTATGTCTTTTATAATTTTTCAATGAATTAAATAATCAATTCTCCCCCCCCCCCCCCCCAGGGATTTATTCCCAGTGGTAAAATCATTACATCAAAGGGCATGAACTGGACAGTGAATTTTCTAGCATAGTTCTCACTCTGTTTTCTAGAATAGTTGGACCAACTATTCTAGCTACCGATACTATATCAGTGTGCCAGCACGTGGGGATTACAAGGATTATAGACAAAGAATTATAAGACTTTGAAGATGAAAGTCAAATCAACCAAAGGGCATTTATTAAATACCAAGTATCAGGCTTTGTGCTAGATGCTGGGGATACTGAGACCAAAGTGAAACAATCCCTATCCTCAAGGTGACTACAATCTATCACGGGAGATAATCTGTGTATAAAATATATATACAATATACTACACACACACACACACACACACACACACACACACACACACACACACACACACACTGAATGGAAGTTAGTTTGGGGGAAGGAAAACATTAGTATCTGGAGGAAAATTAGAAAAGGTTTTATGTAGAAGGCAAAGTCATAAAGGAAATATGAGATTCTAAGAGATACAAAGAACTGAAAGATTATCTCATCTAACTTCCTGACTTTACAGATGAGGAAACAAAAGACCAGGGAGGTTCAACACCTCATCTGAGCTCACACCTAAGATCAGGTCTTCTGACTAGTCTAGTGATGTTCCCGTCTAATTAGACTATTCCTCTGTACTCAATAGGTTACTAATTAATATGAAGTAGATCAAAGTTCACTAGGATTTCAATGCCATAGAACTACCTCATAGGTCAAAACTGCTTTAGTAGGAGAAATTTCAATAACCTTTGTGGGTGGTTCCAAGTCCTATTGATCTTACCATCACATCTTTTCTTCCATTCCAATCTCTTATCTCTCTACCTACACAGCCACAGCCCTAGACCAGGCTGTCATCACCACTCTTCTGGATGACCACAGTATCTTCCTAAACTCCCTGCCTCATACCTCTCTCTTCTGAAAGTTATCCCCTTAAAGAAAGAAGAAGCTCATTAAGTTCACCTGAGAAGTCTTCTGATTAGTTTCTACACTTACCTATGAATGTGTGGTCTATCACTATGCCCCCTCCCCAGCAGGTGACTGCTCTAGGAAGGCATTTTTGTTTTACAAAGCCATTTAGTTCCATACCCCCATTTTCTAGATGAGGAACTGAGGTCCAGAGAGGTCAGGAAACTTGCCTATGATCACAAAGGTGGTAAATATCAAAGTAAGAGTTTGAACTCAGGTTCTCTGACTCATAGCCAGAACTTTTCCCCCCAGTATTCTTAATAAATAGTTACTGAATGGGATTAAAACTTCCACAGACATAATCACCTTGTATTTGATAATTTGCATGTGATCTCCACAGCAGAACACAACGCCATGGATTATTTTGGGTTTGTATTCTCAGCACCACATGCTAGGCACTTAAAAGTAATTTGATCATTTAAAAACAAAATAGCTCAAATATTCACTAGGATGTCACCAATCAAACAACAAGCATTTATCGTGTGCCAAGGTGTCAAGGACTGTGTTAGGTGTTGAAGTAACAAGGACTAAAGTCCTTGAAGCTTATATTCTAGTTTGCCAGTCTTTCAAATCTGTAAGTACTGAGAAACTTCTCTAGTAATTACTATACCCCTATAAGGAACACAAAATAAACATACAATATGGTTCTTGCACTATGGGAGCTTAGATTCTAATGGGGACGACTGGAAACATCCCAACAGGTAACTTCCTACAACAGTTATATGCTAAAATGAGCAGAATGGTAAGGAAGCACTAAGAGTATGAGAACATGCCAGATGAAAAGGGGAATTCAATTTGATATATGCTGCTAAGCTCTATCTTAGTCTCAGGGGCAAAAATGTATCAATTCCTGCCTTCAAGGAGCTTACCATGTTTACACGGATACAATAAACACAAAGATAAGTAAATATACAGTGATTTCAAGGGGAAAAAGATACTAATAGCTAGGATTATCTCCAGCTGTGAAGGTGGAGAGAGGTTTACAGCAGCAGAGATAAGGAGGTGAACGTCAGACGTAGGGAAGAGTCTGTGCAAAGCGCCTAGGCAGGAGGTGGACACTTTTGACTTAACCTTCAGTAGACAGGCACTCAATAGAGTTCTAACTTGTTCATCAGCCACGAAAGTGAGGCATAATGATTCAAAAAGATGTGAATCATTAGTAAGACATTTTCTCACTACATGAAGAAATCAATATAGGCTTCAAAGGATGTAGAGGCTAAAAGGACTTTTTTAAAAAAATCAGGCCTATGGTTTATTGGTGTACAGAAACTCCCTCTGCTAATGCAGGATGGAGGGCAAAGCCAACAAGATGGCAGAGTACCTAGAACATTGAGCTCTGCTCCCCCATCACTCCCAACTCCTCAAAACAGATCTAGAAAATACAGCAGAGTGAATCCTATTCAAGAATTCTAAGAAAAAAAAATCACAGATAGGTCAGCATAGGAAGAGAGAGGTCTATGGACACTGGGGATGGGGTCTGACCAGGAGCATATCATCTGGAGCATTCCAGTAAAGAGTGTGGTTATGCACCAGGGCAAGAACTGGTGCTAGATCCAGCAGAGAGGCAGCTCTGTAGTTCACTATCTAGTTCCAGGTCACCAATCCAGAGATGTGAGCTCTAGGCTGTGTACCAAGCAAGGAACAATTTCAAAAGTATGTATGGTTTTGACTTCAGGGGTGGAGTAGTTCTAGATTTCAATCCAATCTGGAATCTGCTGAGGAAGAATCAGGGCAAGAATCCTAGATCATAGAGAAATCAATAATTCTATCACTCAAAAAGCAAAGCTTTCCAGATGGCTCATAGTTACCAAGTCTAACAGCAGTCTTCTGAAACTCAGAATGGTGCATACTTACAAATATGTGGCTCAGACTCAAACATAAATCAGAAACTTGCAGAGATCAGACCAGGAGGGTAATGATCAGACTTTATGTTGAATCAGACCACTTAAGAGCATGGGAAGCTTTCAGGTCTCCATCTTGAGATCACAGAATAACACAGCATATAACACAACATAATAACAACAATAACTCAACATCCCAAGAAAGCAGCAGTGGGATCAGACCAGACCAAACTTCCCTCCAGATGTACATGACAGCCAGTCCTTACATAAAGTCCAAAGACAGGAAGTTGGCTGGAAGAATGAGCAAACCAATATAGGATGACTCCTTCTCTGCAACTTCAAAAAGTCTCAGAAGGTCCCTGAAGCACATGGAGCTTGTGACTTGCCCAGGGTCACTCAGCCAATATGTGGGTAGAGTCTTCCTGATTCTCTCCATTGTTTATACCACAATGCCTCTCATCTAACCCAAAAGACTGATTTTACAGGTAAGGAAATTGAGGTCAGAATCAGAATCAGTGTCTTCTAACTCCCAGCCCATTGCCTTTTCCATCCTTTCTTCTCAACAAAGAGCTAAAGCAGGAGAGCTCTCTTTGAATGGTAATGTGCTAATGTTCTCAGTATTCTCCTTTAAGCACCTCGATGATCTATAATTTTCTCTTGCCCAAATCTAAAAAAGATATTAATTTCTTGATGACCCTTTGCACATGAATGTCAAAGCTATTTTGTGATTAGACCTGAATCATTTATCCCTTTTTATACTAGAATTTCTACTCCAGTGTCATTAAAAAACAAATTTGTAATTTGCTGTTAAATTAAGAAGCTTCATTTTCCTACTGTGATTTCCTTCATCCTAGAAAAATGATGATACAGAGGCTATTAGACAGCACTGAAAATTGGAAAATACCACAGAAACTCCAGAGAATAGAAATCCAAGAGACTTTTTACTTAATGTATTCTCACTCCTGCAACCTTATCAAGAGGCTCAAAAACTATGAATAGTAAATTTGCAGAGGATATCTATGGAATTCCTTGCTTATCAAGACTATGAGGAGTTCCATTAAAATTCTACTTACCCTGTGTGCAAATGAAAATGACTAATTTAATTTTAATTTGTGCAGATTAGAGTCTTACAGTGGAGCCTGTTCTCTTAGCTATGTGCCAAACTAATTGCATTAGAATAATTCTGATGTGTACCCTTGGCTCTGGCTTCAGTCTCTTTGATGCTAAACTCATGTAATCTTTTATCCCCAATTATTCTCTGGGCTCCGTCTGAGTCTCTTCCACACATTCCCATCATTTTGGATGATGGAACTGGTGCTGGATTCGCTACCAGGGGAATGTAAAGGACTTCTCTTCAAAACTGCACTATGAGAACAAACTGAATCATTTTGAGTTTCTCCTGGAAAAAGGGGTAGGAAATTCAAACACATCAGACTTAACAGAATGCAGCACACCCCCAAAACAAAAGAATGCCTTTTTCCCCCCACAAAGGTTAACCATAAGTCAGGAAATCTGTCTAAGCTCTTCCTTTAAACCAAATGATCTCCTCCTCTTTCTAGTAATGTAAATACTGATAAATATGACCCATGTAAATAAAAGCTCTTTGAGGTCCTCAATAATTTTAAAGAATGTTTTAAAAGGGTCCTGAAACCAAAAAGTTTAAGGCACACAAGTTCAGAGTATGGAAAGAATGGTTTTACACCTTTGGTTTCAATTTAAGCACACAATTATTAAGCACCTTCTAACTACTAAAGTCAGAGATGCCTGGTTACTTGGCAAAAATTACTCGAAGACAAATCTGGTCATGTTAGAGGGCTGGGCACATAGTAGGCTCTCCTAAGTACTGATGAATAGTTAAAAAGTCAAGTATGAACCTGTAGGCTCCCAGCCAAAAGGGCCTTCAATGCCACCTATGTCACTCCTGACAAAGTGGCCACCCAGCCATTGCCTCCAAGACCTCAAAGAAGTTCGTGCCAGTTTTGGACAGCTCCTGCTGTCCCCTGACAAGCCTAAATCTGCCTGTTCTACTATAGCTGTCTACCTACTGAAAATTCTGCCCCCAGAAGTCAATCAGACAAAGTCTAATTGCTTTTCAAATACTTGCAAGGCTGCTTCAAGGGAGAAAACCCACATCATGGACACTTGTAAGCATTGTCTTCCCCAAGCAAAACATCCTCAGTTCTTTCAGAGGCTCATGTGGCATATTCTCCACTCTTCTTGCCAGGGCTCTTCTATGAGCACATTCTACTTGGTCAATGTCAGTCCTAAAATGTGGCCCCAAAACTGAAAATAGTGTTTCAGATGTGGTCCAACTAGGGCACACTCCAGTGGGGGCTAATAACTTCCTTATTCAAGACATTCTCCTCTTACTCCAGCTTGGGACAGAATTAGGGTTTTTTGGCTGCAGGGCTACACTCATGGGTCATATTGAATTTGAAGTCCACTAAAACCTTTACATCCTTTTTACATAAACTGCTAGGTAGACCTACCTTCTCTATCCTGTCCTTGAACAGTTGATATTTTTGAACCCAAGCTTGGAACTTTACATTTGATCCTACTCCATTTAGTCTTATTAGATGCAATCTATAATTCCAGCCTATGTAACACCCCTCTAGCTCAATCTCTCCCTCTACCTGCCCTAATCCCTCTCCCAATTCAGCTGTGTAAAGTATGAAGAATTTGTCTTTGAGAAGGGAGATCCAGAAAGTTGGAACCCAGAAGTGACCCAACATGGCTTCAGGGAGGAGGGGCTGTGGAGTTAAGGCCTGAAGGTCAAAGGAAGTTCTTGACAGGAGGCCAGTTACTGAGTTCACTCAGTCTGCTGCAAGACCTTGGTAAGAATTGGTTCAAGGTCCTTGCTAGTGATAGGACACCAAATGGAAAATCATGGGCCTTTAAGGGTACTGGTTTACACTTGATTCAAAACTTGGGCCTGTTCTTCTAAGAACACAGAACTGCTTCATGTGACCTAATGACTAGCCCTGCTGAATACACAAGTTAAGCATCAGATTCCAACTGTGCTGCATTGTCCACTTGAAGGAGGAAGAATCATGGGGACTAAGTGAATTAAGTTATACATTTCCTAGAACTCCTAGATTTGAAGCAGATTATGTATTACTGTCTGGGGACTGCTGGAGTCTGAGAGAGGCTGCAGCAAAGTGGAAAATGCTTTATTATGCATTCTTTATTGCTATTATGTGCTGTTGTTTTATTACTTTTATTGATTCTATGCCAAGTAAAGTATTATATGTAGTATCCAAACATGCTTGGGTACTGTATCCTTCACTATGGAAAGTCAACTTTGTTATGCCAAGGTCCATGAAATATAGCCAAGTTCAGAAAGGAGGTAGGATTGGGGAGTGGGCATTAGCTCAACAGCTGGTTCTAATTGGACAAATCCACAATAATCCCCATCCCCTGGCTAGTAAGTCAGTATTGCTCCACAGAGAGGAAGAGCTCAAAAATGGAAGACAGTCCAATCTCCGAGAATAGATGTCACTTTCTCATCATTTCCATATAGTAAGATGGATGTACATAACCACCAGATGGAATGGTGTCCCCCTCTCCCCACCCCCACCTCTCAAGCTTCTGAGCCTTCATGTTGAACAGAATGAGGACAGTAGTTAGAAGTGCCACCTAGTAGTTAAATCCATGGGATATTTTTTGGATCCTGACACTTATCCAATACTATCATCTTGAATGTACAGCTGATCTTTGTTAGGAATCATCTAGTTGGAAAACATATGCATAGAAAATAATGTTTATCCCCTTAGTATATGACTGGGATATATGTAGAAAGACAGAGAAGAGATTCTGAAATTACATGGAAGGTTAGACTAGAATACTAGGATCTCTTCCACTGCTAAGGTTCTATGCCTTAACTTCCCCGTTCTTCAATCTACTCAACTCCCTATGACTCATTTTTTCCCAATCTACCTCGGCTATACATAGGGATAGTCCTACCTTTGATCGTGCCATCCCTCTTACGTACTCTACTTCCATGTTTGCAGACTCTAAATTTCCTTTAACCAATCCTTTCCTGGGACACCTCTCCCTTTGCCTTATTCCTCCTAAATCTACTTGTTCGTACCATGACCCCCAGGCCCTCTATTTCTCAGCGCTGCTCTGACTAAACTCACCTCTCTTACTAAAGTCAATCCTAAATTCAATTCAGTGTTAAACCAGTTTAACATCCACAACTCTCTAATCCCTTAACCTACCACTGATCATGCCTTGCTCAATCCCAGCCCTAGAATACTTGTTTCTTCCTTCTCACATTACTCCATTTTGTAAATAGAGGAAGCAGTAAAACTGTACTAAGTAGGTTCATTACAAATTTATGCTAATAAATCTCAACTGGACTCTCACCGCAGTAAGGCTGTCTGTGCACCATGGTCCTCCTCTCCAACTATCTCCACCCAACCAGAAATCTACTCCATTCTTCTGTCCCTCAGTTAATAGAGGAGCTTTTCCCCAGGCCTGCACACAGTTCCTGGCAGTTTCTTAAGCATACTTTAATATCTCCTTCCATTCTCCTAGCTCCTTCTTCATTAGAATATAACCTCCTTGAAGGCAAGGACTACTTATATGCTTAGCACAGTGCTTGGCATTTGGCAAGCAATTAATTAATGTTTTATCCAACTATCCCTCTGTTATTCATTCCCTCTCTCATTCACCACTGAAATGGTTTGAACTCGCTGTTCTTCACACATGATTTCTTTGAACTGACTATTCTCCCTAAGTAAAATGCTCTCAGGAGCAGCTAGGTGGTGCAATGGGGGCCTGGAGACAGTACCTCATGTTTCTGAGTTCAAATCCAGCCTCAGGCACTTAGCTATGTGACCCTAGGCAAGTCACTTAATCATATTTGCCTCAGTTTCCTCATATGTAAAATGAGCTAGAGAAGGAAATGGCAAACCACTCCAGCACCTTTGCCAAGAATAGCCCAAATGGTGTCACGAAGAGGTGGACTCGACTAAAATGACTGAATAATAACAAAATGTCCTCCCCCTCCTCATCTTAGAATCCCTGGCATCCAATCAGATTCAGCTCAAGCAGGAAATCCTGTGGGAGCCCTTTTCTGGTTTCCCCACATGCTCCCACCTTCCCCTCTATTCTAGATTTCCGTTGTATATGCCAGTTTGAGTAGATCTTATCTCTCCCATTAGAGTGTAAGGACTATAAGGACAGGAGCTGGTTTTTCATTTTTCTTTGCATTTCCAGTACTTTAGTACAGTGCCTGGAACAAAGTAAGTGCTTAGTAAATGAACGATTCTATGATTCTAACTTGAGTTCTTCCTATTAAGCTGCTATGAGAAACATGCAAATAGACAGACTGACTAGAGTGTGAGAAAGACACTTCTTTGTGTAAGCAAAAGGGCCCAACAACAGCTATTTCATTAGGACAAAAGGGAAGCAAAATTCATTTCCAAAATACTACACGTATTGGCAAGCAGAGGTATAAAAATATCTTAAGGATAAGAATGACCTTGGCCAGTTCAGGGTGATTTTGACTTGTGAGACAGTGAGTTAGTCCCATGAGTCACCTGCCCCCTTACACCTAGCAAGCTGCTAAAGCTAAAAAAGTCCCTGGGTTTTTAATCCAATTCAAGTAGGAAAGTTATCTCTGGTAACAGTTGCCATCATCTCTAGAGCCAGGTGTCAGTCCCAGTTTTCAAGTTAAAATTGTCACCCTTAGCCAATACAAAAAAGGACTCTTCAAGACCTCTGGTTCCCAAACAATGCTCCTTGGCATTCTTGGCAGGCACCAATCACCTGTCCTGGGGGGTACCAAGATAGCCCACAGAACTTTCCCAGGATCCTGGCCCTATGATGTCCTTCCCAGCCAGACCCCTCCAACAAAAACAACTCCCTTGCCAGGAGCCAAGCATGTCAGGGGTGGGAGTGCTGGCACATGCTCTCTGTCAGTGTGTCCTGCCCCTGAATGCTGAAACCAGATCCCTAGAGCTCCTAGATGCCAAGGAAACACATTTAGACAGCCATGCACTAAAGAGATGCTCCTTTTAAAATAGGCCTCTATAAAAAGCCTTCTTCATTTAGGATGACTAAGGGGACTGGTAGCCTCCTCTAAAAGAGAACCGTTGGCTGCAAGCAAAGACTGGCAACAGGACTGAACCAGACTTTTCCCCTGCTCCCCTGCTCCTGAGAGTTTGGAAGGGGCCTCCCTGGCGATTGAGTCCAAACTGTATTTGAAAAGGAAAGCCCTTCATAGTATCCCCGAGACGTGGTCACACAGACTCAGCTTGAAGGCCTGAACCCAACAATACCTGAAGCATCCTACTGCACATTTGGACGGTTCTTCTCATAAGTTTCTTTCTTGCCTAGAACTGGAATCTGTTTCTCTAGAGTTCATTCATTCATTCATCAATGAATTTAAAAAATCATCATTTTTCTAAGCACCTATTCTGTGGCAGCAATGGCACACAGTGACAAAGCAAACATGCCCTGCCTTCAAACACCTTACAGTTCTGCCATCCACGGTCAAGGAAACAAGTTTAATGCTTCTTGCCTGAAATCAGCCTGCAGACACTTGAATAGCTACTAGGTGATCCTCCACCCCATAAATCTTCTTTTCTCATCAGCCCCTTTAAATCCTCATAGAACAGGGGCTCATATTCACTGAGGTCATCCTTTCTAAAATGGGACACTCAGAACTGACCACAATTCCCCAGATTTTAACTAGAACAGAGTAAGGAAAGATTACTATCTCCCTCATTCTGGACATTAATGCCTCTCTTAATGCAGTCTAAAGCTGCATTTGCTTTCTTGGCTGCCAAGTCACACTAATGATTCATATTGACTGAGCTCACAACTCCCTAAACACACCCTTACTCCCTTCCCCATACCCCAACTTCTTCTAGATCTTCCAGTTGGTCTCCCTGCCTTCAGTCTCTCCCCACTCCAGCCTGTCCTCCCCGCAGGTGCCAAATGATCTTCCTGTAGCACAGTTCTGACCACGGTACACCCCTCCTCACTAAATAAACTCCACTGGCTCCCTATTACCTCTGGGGTCAAATAGAAAATCCCTTTGTTCAGATTTTAGACGTATTTGTTCAGACTTTGTTCAGATTTTACAACTTATCCCTTTCTACCTTTGCAATTCTCTAACACTTTACTCCCTTCCACAAATGGGAAGGAATACAGGGGCATTGACCTTCATGCTATTCCCCAAGCCTGGGATGCCTTCCCTCCTGAGTATCTGAGGCTGGAGTTGAACTCAGGTCTTCCTAACTTTAGGTCCAACACTCTATCCATACCAGGATTTTAATTCAGGCTCTTAGATTTAAGAGGCAACAGACTTTCCCCCTTTTCTGTTTATTTTTTTTCTCACTCAGACATGAGATGGTAAATTTGTGACTGGCAGTTACCTGCATCTTTCTTTATACATTCCCGCCCAGCTCTCTAACAGAATCACACTTGACCCTGCCAAAGGGCAGGATGGTACAACAGAAACAACTCTAGACTTGGAGCCAGAGAACCTGAATTCAAATCCGAGTTGTGGAACCTTGTGTAACAGGCACTTAATAAATGTTTATTGAATTGGGTTAATTTCTTTGGACTCCACGTCTTCACCTGTAAAAATGAAGCTGAAGATAGTCTTTCAAGTCTTTAATCTTACCAGGAAAAGGATGCATCCACAATAGGCTCCTCAGTGATTCTGCTCAAAGGAATCCCTGGTGTTCACAAAAAAAGCAGTGAGAGGGCATAAAAGAAGGGGATTTGGCCACAGAACCAAGACCTGGATCCAAATCTTGCACTTGTGTGACCCTGATGCAGTCATTTAACTTCATGGTGTTCTAGAAACTCTAAAAGCAACTGCTAGTATGCATTGGTAGTAGAGTTTCCTCTCTGGATTTCTCTGTGCCAGTTAAATCACAATCCCTCCCCCTTCCCCCACAAAAGCTTACCAGTAATAGCTCAGATGTGGTCAGACTGAATGAGTTACTATATTGTGTTTGCCAGATGTACATCAGGGTACCATGTCCTAAATTACTTCTCTGAGGCAATGCCAGAAAATGGGCCATCAGCTCATGGACCTTCACAATAAACAGCCAAAGATAAGTATTTCTACTTTACTGAAGGGAGGAATAAAGCCTGCTAAGATTAGTTGTCCTATGCTATCGGGGAGCCTACAGTAACACTAGAAACAAAACCACCAATCTCTAGCCACAGGAAACTCTTTAACCCTAAGTAACCTTCCCTTTCTCCAGGCAATGGGTTACAGGATTTAAAAAAGAAAGAAAAAGAAATCTCACTCCTTTCTGTTACTAGCTGAATATGAAAAAAGAGAGGGAGGGAGAGAAGGTGAGAAAGAGGAAGATGGAAAAGACAGGGAGTGTATGAGGGAGAGATATGGAGAAAAAGACAAAGAGAGAGAAAAAAGAAGGAAGAAAAGAGAAAAAGAGAGAGGAGAGAGCAAAAGAGGAAAGAGAGAAGAAAAAGAGGAATGTGAGAAAAAAGATACAGGGGAAAGCCAGAGGAAGAATAGAAAAATAAAGAGGGAGAGAGGAAACAAAAAGATGACAAGGGAGAGAAAAGGAGGGAGAAAGAAACAAAGAAGGAAAGACAAGGGGAAAAGAGAGAGAAGAGAAAAGGAAGAAAAAGAGAGGAAGAGAAAGAAAAGAGAGAGAAAAGAAAGGGAGCTAAAAGGAAGAAAGAGAGAAAAAAGAGGAGAGAAAGAGGGAAGGGCAAGGGAAGGGAGAACAAGGAAACCTGTCATGTCCTCAATGGGACAGAATCAAATGGAGTGTTTTCAGTATAAACTTATGGTGTACTAAAACGTTGCTTGCTTCATATTACATCCTGCTGAAGAACCTATAGTGAGTCTCTGTGTATAGAATGGAGACCCCGTCCCTCTCTTGAACAAGGGATACTTTTGATTTTCCTGCAGGCTAAGGATGAGAAGGCAAGATTATAGTCATGCTTCCTTCCCTGCTGGCAATAAAATAACCTGCATTTGTACTGCACCCAACTACTTCTCTACAACCCTGTGAGGTTGGTAAAGTATCATTATCCACATTTTACAAATAAGGAAACTGAGGCTCTGAGAGAAAAATGATTTGCCCAGGGTCATCTAGCATCATCCAATAATGGAATCACAGACTCTTGAAGTTGGTTATATAGTCCAATCTCTCCCTGATGACATACCTGAAAAGTGGTCACCTAGCCCTCACTTACAGACTTGTGCCAGGTCACATTCTACTAATAATAATAATAGTAAAAATAATCCTAACAATTATCATTTATATAGTTCCTACTATGTGCCATGCACTGGGGTAAAGTACTTTACAAATATTATCTCATTACAACTGCCCCTAGTTGGGGAAGCCTCAACCAAACTCCTCATCGTAACTTTCAAACCCAACCTTTCACCTTCCAATCTAGTCAGATGGGTCTTCTCATGACTCTCCCATGTAGGTGATCATCATGGACAACTCAGTATCTCTGCTCCTATTTCCCCTGCCTAACATGCCCTAACTTTGGTGCTTCTTCTCCTATCTAAACGTTATCCATCCTTCCAAGACTTAGTCCAAGTCTGCCTTCCTTCCACGAAGGCCTCCCCAACTGCCCAAACCAACACAGGAAATGAGATTAGGATGGACCACTCTAATCATTAGAAAGTTCTTCTTGACCTCAAGCCTAAACTGATCTCTCTGTAACTTTGAACTGAATTTCTTTATTTCAACAAACATTTCCTAGACACCTAGTACGTGAAAGGGCCTAAGCTAGTATCCAGAAGTACAAAGACGGCTACGACACTGGCCCTGCTCTCCAGAAGCTTATCATCTAAAGGAGGAGGAGGAAAGGGTGAGTTGGTAAATAACTGACACAGTAGAGAATGAGATAACAGCAGAGATCTTCAGAGAGAGTGCTTTGTGAAACATGCCCAGTGGGAGTGCAGTTGTAGTGGAGGTTCCCTGGGTGCCCTAAACAGAACCCTAGAGTCCTGTAAAATGGAGAGAAAAGTACCTCCCCTCATTACCTGGAGGGGTTAAGGCCATCATACAAAAAAAATGTGTACTTTTCTTCGAAAACTGTACTATATAACAAGGCTTTACTATTCCTACCCCCATTATTTTTTAAGGTAAGCACCTTAAGAACAGAATCTATGTTCTACTACTTCTTCTGCATCCAAACTCCTACCTTGTAAGTTGCACAAAGCAAATGGACACTATTAGAATCAGAAAGCACTAAGTCCCAAAATGCTGGAGGACAATGAGATCTATGACCATTTAAGATCAGCCCAAGAATCTACATAGGAAAAACAAAATTGGCAAAGAATGTCTCTTGTCCAGGATGTGACATGCAGATGGATGGACAGTTCATGGAGTGAGTCCATCAGTGAATATTTATATTTGGGTTAATTACTGCCGATGAATGATGAGTTGGACCCAGAACTGAACCAGAGGAAGGGAGGAGGCTGGATTTTATCCGGGAAACTACACAACGCTTTCAGTCATTCCAAGCTCTTCCATGAGACCAAAACATATGCTTGTTTGTTTGTTTGAAAGCACCACTATTGTCCTTGTATCGCTGTCAATCGTGGAACATCGTGGTATCCACAAAATAAAGTTGTAAGTGACCGGGAGGGCAGCAGAGAGACCCACAGTGTATACAAGCAGGAAACAGCATGCTACCAACAATGGCATGCATACAAGTAGGAAGGAAAGAAACTAAGCATGTATTAAGTACCTACTGTATACCAGGCACTGTGCTCAGTGCTTTACAAATATTATCTCATTGGATCCTCACAACAACGCTAGGAGGCAGGTGCATTATTATCACTCCCATTTTTATAGATGAACAAACTGAGGCACACAGAGATTAAGTGACTTGCCCAGGGACACACAGCTTAAATGTCTGAGGCCAAATCTGAACCAAGGTCTTTCTGACTTCAGGCCCAGTACTCTTATCCTCTGCACCACCTAGCTGCCTTGGAGCATTAAAGGTATCATCCAGTTCTCTGATCCACAGAATTAGAAAAGGAATCGGATTGGTCATGTAATAAGAGCGAGGAATAACAGACAGACAATCTAACTGTTACAACAATACCTTTACGATGTTAAGATCTAGAAGAAAGCATCTCATCCACGGAGCACATTCAATCTGAATGCTTATTAAGCAGTTACTAGATGTAAAATACTGTGATAGATTATAGGGTTACAAAGAAAAAAAGCTCCTTGCCTTTAATGAATTTATCTTCTTCTCCAAGGATACAGAATGAATGCAAGTAAATACAAGATTATTTGTAGGAAGAAGAGGAAGGGTATAATTACCGAGGCATTGTTGATGATCTCTGAAAGATTGTGAAGAATGGAAAATGTGCGATAGAAGGTTTCTAAAAAGAGAGTCAGCAACGTGCAAGTCAGCCAGCTTAACTCATGTTCCTGGCAAAATACTAGAAAGCATCATCAAAGGAACGGGGAGGAAACACCTAGGAAAGGGAGCTCATGTTCGTGAAGAGCCAGCATGAATTCATCAAGGACAGGTCACAGTACACTAATGTGATTTCCTTTTCTGATGGGGTTAGAAGATTGGCAGATTAGGGAAATGTAGACATATGGAATTCACCTTGATTTTAGACAAGTATTTAACAAAATCTATCATGCTATTCACATGGACAAGAAGAGATAATAGTACAATTAGGTGGATTTGGGATGGACCCAAAAGAAAATAATTGGTGGTTCAATAACAATTGAGGGAGTCTCTAGTGGATTACTCCAAGATTATCCCTTTAAAGAACTTTATCAATGACTTGGATAAAAGTATAGCCAAGCACACTTATCAAATTTACAGATGACACAGGGTTGGGAAGGGTAACTAACTTGTTGGATAGCAGAGGCAAGATCCAAAGACATTAGACCAGGGGTGGGGAACTTGCTGCCTCAAGGCCACATGTGACCCTCTACATCCTCAAGTGTGGCCCTCTGACTGAATCCAAACTTCACAGAACAAATCCCCCTAATAAAAGGATTTGTTCTGTAACACTTGGACTCAGTCAAAAGGCTGTACCCAAGGAGCTAGAAGACTACATGCCTAGAGGGCACAGGTTCCCTACCCTTGCACTAGACAGAGTAGAACATTGAACTGAATCTAATAAAACAGAACTTAACAAGGGGAAGCATAAAGTCTTCAAACTACATTCACAGAATCAATTTCACAAGTACAAGATTGAGAAGATATGGTCAGACATCTTCAAAGGGTCCAGGAGTTTTTAAAGATTTCTAGTTCAATACGAACCAATAGTATGAAATAATAGACAAAAAGAAACTAATATGGTCACTTCCGCCCTAATGCTTGTTTCAAAAACATATGAATTTGTTCCATTGCAATTGATATATTGAACAAAACTCAAATTTTGAGTTTGTATATGTGCAATTTCTTTCACAAGAAACAGAGGGAGAACATAGAAAACTCTGCCACTTCATAATAACTCACAAGATGCAACCCTTCCAACACCCACTTCCACAAACCAACCTCAGGTCTTTTTCAAGATGAAGTGCCATGTTTATTGCACATCTTCTGGTGCAATAGTAGCCATGAGCAGAGGAGGGCTGCATGGCCTTGGGTTGCTGCCTGTCCTTTAGTTTGCCCAACTTCACTAGACTTTGCCAGTCGTCCAACTCACAGACATTGTCACTAGTTATTGTAGTGTTCATATGTTTCTTAACCTTGCTTATTATGTCACTGATAAAGTTTTTGAGCGCTGGGTCCCTAGCCCTATTTTCCCATGGTTTTTATTGTGATTCTGCATACCATGGTGCTTTGGGGGAAGGCATTTGTGGCATTATAGCAGAACTGGCAGTACGCTATTAAGTGCCATTAAGAGAGTTACCACCATCCACGACTGGGGAAGCGATAGCACCACAGTATTCAGCCTTGGTCTGTACACATCTCAAACACCTAAAACTCATTAGATGTTCATTTCTGGATTAAGAGAGAAAGACATTAATAAGCTAGAAAATGTCCAAAGAAAGATGATCATGATAATGAAAGGTCTCAAGATCTTTTGAATTGAAGGCACTGGAAGTGTTTACAGCAGAGATCATTTTGAGGTGAAATTTAGATTGTAAACTCCCTTAGGAGAGTAACTATATTTCTATTTGTATACCTAGCACATACCACAGTGCCTGGCACATAGCAGGTGCTTAATAAATGTTTAATAAATTAATAAATGTCAAGTATTTAAAGGTCTATTATGTGAAAGGGCCCTAAAGGACAAAACTAGTTACAATGGATGGAAAAGTTAGGCTTAGTGTAAGGAAAAATCTTCCTAACAATGAGGGCTACTGCAAACTGGAATAGTCTTTAAGCTAAGACAGGATGATCGCTTGATGAGTATGCTATTGTGGGGATGCTTTCTCACATGAGGGCTAAACTAGATAACCTCTGAAAGTCCCTTTGATGATTCTGTATCTTTCTGGCAGGGGATAGGGGAATGAGGAAAGCTTACATGGAACTGGGACAAGAATGAAACAAAATGGCAGCATGGATGGGTTGTGATCCACACCAATGGAAATAGTACCCACAGGAGAGAGAGGAAAGGAGAAAATAAGCACTTAAATAGTGCCTACTGTATACCAGCTACAGCAAAGAGATAGATCACGGTCCATTAAAATACTGAGCCTGAATGTCATATAGCAATATAGATCTAAAAGCAAAATAACCTTCTAAACTTCTATTGCCATGGGACTTGGCTTTATAGGACCATTCTACTTGCACATCCTTAGTCAAGTCACTTAACCTCTCTGCCTTAGTTTTCTCATGTGTAAAACAAAAGGCTAGACTAGACAGTCTCTTAGATCCATTCTAATTAGATATCTAATCCTCTCATAATCCTGTGACTCATATTAGTAAGATAACCCAGTACTCTTCAGTGCCTATCAGAACTCCTTTAAGGATTTAAAGATCAGGATACTGAGCCATTGTAGCTGAGGCCACTGACATTCCCTGGAACACTCCATGTGAAGTCTCCTTGTATAAAGGTCTCTAAGTGGCTCAATGGATAAAGCACTGGATTTAGAGTCGGAAGACTTGAGTTCAAATACACTCACCAGCTGTTAATCCTGGGCAAGTCACTCAACCTCTGTCTGCCTCAGTCTCTTCAGCTGTAAAATGGGGATAACAATAGCACCTACTTCCCGGGGTTCTTGTAAGGATCAAATAAGAAATATCTGTAAAGCACTTAGGACAGTATCTGGCATGTAATAGGTTCCACATAATTGCTTGGCCCCCACCCCATTTCTCCCACCCTCTGCTCTTTCCCCTTTCTTGCTCCAATGAACCATTTTTATTCCACACCTATGTGGGGCTACATACTGGCAACCTGTCCACAGTCCTGATGCTTCTTATCACCCACTTAGTCCCCTTCCTTGGCCTCTTTCTTTAAAGTCAGGCAATCCAATTATTTACTGCCCTGCTAATTACAGTAACCTAACCAAACTTGTTTCAAGATACATTAAGTTGAAGTTCATTCGAGTGCACCCAATATGTCTAGAATGTCTCTGCAAATAGCATCTTGTTTTCTGAAAGCAAGCAGCTATGATTGGTTTCTATGTATAAGACTTTTTATATTTTTAGGTCTCTTCCCATACAACAAAAACTATTAATACCATTCCACTTTCTCCAGAGACAGTATGGATTAACCCAAATGGAAAGTTACCATGACTACCTCAATGTTATTTTTGGTATGAGAAACTCTGTCAAGTCTAGCAATGTATGTGGTCAAGAATTGTGGCTTTATTTCCGCTTTGCTATCAGACAATCAATCTCAATTTAATTTCAAAGCTCAAATAGCAACGGAAACTAATTAGGAGCAGCAAGATCTGAAATCCCTAATTAAAGCGGAAGTCAATAAAGCCATAAGCGTTATCATTGGGACAACCACCCGCAGGATGGAGCCCCACACAAAAGCAGAGAATTTCTTTCCCAGATAATTAGCTAAGCTAAAGTGGAGAGGGGAGAAGGAGAAAAGCATTTGGAGGACACAAGACAGAAAACAAAGATAGGACAGAAGGATTCTATTTCTGATTCTGACGCTACTTGCTGTTAAAACAAGTTGAGGAACTTTTCCGTACCACAGAATCTCAAAGGAAAAGGGTGAACAATTCTAAGGAATACCCTCTGGGGAGTGTGTGATATTTACCCTGGCACCTGAATGCAATGGGAGGGGACTGGAGCCTCATTGGGAGGACTGTCTACATTGGCAAACTAAATAGGATCATAGATTTAGAGCCAGAAGAGAGTTTAGAGTTCCTCCTGTCCAACTCCTCAATTTTTAACATGAGGAAACTGAGATCCAGGCAGGTTAAATGATTGCCTAGTCATATATGTAATATATGGTAGAGATCTGAACCTCCAAGTCCAGTGCTTTCCCTGCACCATACCACATAGGAAAGTAGGGTTCATTGCAGATAGGCCAGGAAAGCTCTTTGCACTCATGTACCACTCTCATAAATACAGGGGAGCACATCTACAGAGTCAAAAGCTCAACACCCTCCCCTCCTGTTGCCTTATGGGCCAAATGCTGAACTGTCGACTTTGTATTTACCAGAAGTAGATCTGCACAAAACCTTCTGTTAACAGTGAAATACCACGGCCCACTCCAGAAGCGTACATGTCCCAAAGGACCAACTCCGGTATTTTTGACAGCTTTAAAATAATGTTAATGGTCTGACTTCATCTCACTCAACCCAGAGGGATCCGCATTTAGGCCAGAAACCACATGCCGAGGTAGCAAGGCAACTCTTAAGCAAATAAGGGATTGCTTCTCCCTGATGGTTATATATACTTGTCTTATCTCAAAATTTCTTGATAAAGAAAAATTAGCTTTGAGCGTGAGTTGAAAAGTAGAACCAGGCTGTCAAGTTACAGCATGTACTCAGACCCTCTCTTCAGCTAGCCTATATTCACTGTAGAAGATTCTTTAAAACATAATTGCCTTGTAAGAGTATCGTACAAACGAAACAGAATGCAATAACCCTGAAATGGCTTTTTTGATGCAAATGGAGACAGAGACAGAGAGATGGAGATACACACATACATACACACACACACACACACACACACACACACACACACACACTCGTACATACACACATACTCAGCAAGAGAGACAGAGGGAGGGAGGGAGAAGAGAGAGAGAGACAGAGAGACACAGAGAGATCTTGATATAAACATAGAGACAACTCCTCTCTGGAGAACTTTCCAAATCGAACTTTCTATGAGTTAAAATCAGGTCTGAAAAGTCATTAACAGAGAGACAAGCCCCAAGATAAAGGGAAGCTGGCGTTCACATTCATTTTGTATGTATTTCAAAGTCAGGCAATTACAATGCAAACAGAATTTATTAGCATAGTTCTGTCTATCAATGGAAACACTCAGGCAAACATAATATTCTCCAAGGTTAAAAAAAAAAGAGTGTACTGACATAATCTTTTAGCACTGAATGTTTTGTGGACGTAGGGGAGAGACTACTTTAACTGTTCCAATGATGAGTTTCAGCCACTAAGACAAGCTAATCTTAGTTCCTAATTTAAATGAATTAGCATTCACTGTGACATATGTATATACATCTTACACACACATACACACACACACACACTCTCTCTCTCTCTCTCTCTCGAACACAGGCAAGAAAACTGACCTAACTATTTAGTATTCAGCATTTAAAAAAGGAAGAAAAATAGCTTCATCTTGATGCAGGCACTTTGGAATAAACTTATCTTAAAAAAAAAAAAAAAAGGATCTCATTGCTCAGACAGTGACAGAGCCATTTCCAGATGAGTCTCAGTGGCTAGTACTTCCAGCACGAATTTCACATTAGGTGCATATCAAGATCCATCACTCCAATAAAGACACCTCTGTTTATACATCCAGACTGACAGTGGTAAACTTTTGATGTGTCCTTTAGAGGATTCCCCATTGGTGATGGGAGCCCCAAGGATGCCTCATTTCAGACCCTCTCCTTACCTTCACTCCAATGACAGACTTCCGGTGATAAAAGCAGCACAAGGCTGCAGAGAGTGTATGAAAAGCATTGCATTCCTTAGGCATCTTCCAATTTTCTGGCCCAGAGACCACACACTTTCTTTAGGGTTCAAAGACAAGAGGCTTCAGAAGTTTTCTGGGAGCTGCCTCCTGGCCAGCATAGACCTCTGCCTGCCCTGCCGACTGTTTCTGCTTCAGCTGCTGCTGCTGCCTCCTTGGGCTATGGGAACTCTCTTCTCCAGATCAGGGTGGGACTGTTGCCCACCCCCCCCAACAACCTCCACCCCAGCCAAAGCCTGTAACGATCAACTCTCTCAATCCTGACATGCTTGTGTCCAGCCTGCCATGGAGAGTGTGCCAAAAGCCCTCATGTGACTAGCCATTCTCCAATGAAATTCTAACCCCTCCAAGGAGAGGCTTTGCTCTTTGGCTGTCCCTTCAGTTCAGAGACCCTGAGGACAAAATCCTTCAACCACAAGCCACGGGCAGCCTTCCCTTCACAATCCTGGACCTTCATCAAGTACTCTGCTCCTTTCCGCCTGTCACTTGAGCTGATCCTTCTTTTGAATCAGAGAGGTTTGAGAGAACAAGGTAAATCACACCAATCACTCAGCCTCACTATCCAACAGGGACTAGTTTGGAAGACAGTGCTGGCTTAAGGACTACCAGATCACCCTGTCTGGCCTCTTTCCTCAAGATAACTAGCATCCTCAGTAACCTAGGTAGGGGGGTAAAGGAGGAAAAGGAAAGACCCAAATGACCACACTAACAAGCCTGTTTATTTTTAATTAGGATGCTCCTGGCAGCCAGTTGTAGGGAAAACACAAAACCCAGCTGATAACATTGGCACAGCCATGAGCTACTGGCAAAGCAACACTGCCTTTTGGTGTTTAATTAGCAGGTCTGTCAGCAAACACCCAGAGCCGTGTACCCATCCCACATGGCCCTGAAAGCTGTCGGGAGGCAGCGGGGACCAGGTTGTGTTACTGGTTTCTGACACGACTCAGGATGGACAAATGGATTTCAGCAAAGCCACAGGGTGCCTTTTCCTTTGTGTTCATTTTCTTTTTTTATGCTAGGTGACATAGTGGATAGGATCTGAAGTCAGGAAGACTCATTTCTTTCTGAATTCAAATCTGGCCTTAGACAATTACTAGCTGTGTGACCCTGGGCTAGTCACTTAACCCTTCAGTCTCCTCATCTGTCAAATGAGCTGAAGAAGGAAATGGCAAATATCTTTGCCAAGAGAACCCCAGATGGGGTCACAAAGAATCAGACAGGGTTGAAAAATGACTGCAGCAGCAGCAATACCACCATCCCAACAAAAATGAATGGAAAGCAGAGAAGGGAGCGGTCCTGTGGCTAAGCAGGATCCCATAGCAAGGCCCCACCAGGAGCTCTGGCAGGAGATAACCTCTCTTCTCTTTGGTTCCTGTTGCCACAGTCCTAAAAGTTCCTGTTTCTTATTGAATCCAGCTTTCTGCCTGAAGCTATCCCTTCTTTTTATTTCCAAATATTAACTTTCTGTGGCTGCTGTGTCCCAAAAAGGGAATAAATCTTGCTACTCTCTCTATAGCAAGGGACAGGCAGCAACTCGCCATGCAGCAGAAACTGAGCTGCATTCAGTCCAGAAAGGAGCAGGACCAGATGAGACATGATGGAGCTATGAAAAGCATCCAAGAGGATTAGCATCAGCTCTTTGGACTGAATCGTCTGCCTTTGAAAATAGGCCATTGTTTGCTCAACTGCCCAGTGAGAAGCTCCTGAGCTGCAAGGACGGGGTGATGAGATAAACTTAGTACATGAGAGAAGCAGTCACTGAGCCTAAGGAATATGGAGCTAGGATGGAGGCGGAGGGAAGGACGTTGATGGGAGAAGGGTGGAGAGCAAGAAGTCTTCCTGAGAACAGCAATGGCATAGGAATATAGTAACCAGGAACCATTCTGGCCTCATATCTGCTTCCTTCTCTTTCATAGTCTCACTGGACATGACTCCCCTTCCTGCCCTCTCCAATGCATCCCAACCAGACTTGTAGCTGATCCTTACATACAACACTCCATCTCCCAGGCCTGGAATGCACTTCCTCCTGACTTCTGAAGCCCTTAAGATACAGCTCGGATGTCATCTCCAAGAAGTCTTTCAGGATTTTCCTAATGGCTAGCGCCAGTTCCCCTAAATTATTTTGGAGTTAATTAATTTGTGTATGTAGGCTTCCTTGGCTGCTGTTCTTGTATTTCTGGTGTCTGGGCCATCTGAAAAGCAAGTAATTTGTTTAGGTCTGTTCATTAACTTTATATTAAGGCTGTCTATATTTACATATGTAATTTTTTATCTCTTCCATTAGATTCATCGCCTCGTTCTCCTGATCATGTATCTTCCCTTTCTGTCCATTCTAGAGGGGGCACAGTGCCTGATTGAGCACTGAACTTGGAGTCATGAAGACTTAAGTTCAAATCAAACTGCAAATACTTACTAGTTGTGTGACCCTGGGCAAGTCACTTCACTTGTGTCTGCCTCAGTTTCCTCATCTGAGAAATGGGGGTAATAAGAACACTTACCTTCCAAGCTGTTGTGAGGATCAAATGAAATAGTGCTTGTAAACTGTTTTGCCATCCTTAAAGGTTCTATAAATATTACCAATTATTATATTCAGAGCAGCTAGGTGGATAGAGTGGCAGGCCTGGAGACAGGCCTGCCGTACCAGCTGCGTGATCCTGGGCAAAGTCATGTAATCCTGTTTCCCTCAGTTTTCTCATCTGTAAAATGAGCTGGAGAAGGAAATGACAAACCTCTTGTGTCTTTGTCAAAAAAAATCAAACAAACTCAAATGAGGTCACAAAGAGTCAGATGCAACTGAAAATGAGAAAACAACATTCATCTTAATCTCTGTTTCTTGTGAGGTTAAAGCTTCTTAGGTGGCTATTTTGGATTCCCTCTTCTGAGGAGTTTCCATGTTATTTTGTAGATGCTGTTCCATAATCCCCTTTTTCTGCTGTGCCTCATTCCTTATTCCTGTAAGTGATAGAGAAGATATTGCCCTATGGCAGGAATTCTCCTAAATGTCCCCAATTGTACAGTTCATTATTTACCTTTGCCCTCCCTGTGGTCACTTATTTTTAGTTCCCATCTGCCATGAAATCTCCTCTCTGGGTCCATGTCTTCTTGATTTTCTGGGTATAAGTTGCCCCAGGAAGTCACCTGAAGCAGGATGAAGGGGACTCCCTACGTAACAAAAAAACGATGATTATACCCATTGTAAGGTCCCCATCACCCTTTATAGAACATCTCTTTTCTCCCATGGGAACATCCATCAGTGGTACCCTTTCCCACCATTCAATCCAAGATTTTCTCCCTTTCTTTCCCTTTGTTTCAATCCCTCCCAGGCCCTCTTTTGCTCATTCTCCTTGTAGGATCTCTTCTTCCTGAGACTGCAGGAGTTAGCCTTTGATGTGATTAGGGTACTTCACATGATTGCCCTCTATCTTCCTCCTCTTCCCTTCCTTTTAATGTGCCCTCTCATTTTGTGATCCGGTCTCACAAAAACACTAATTCACCTGAAGGCAGGGTGTTGTAAGGCTTCACCTTATTTCTCCACAGTCACTTCTGGTTGAATTCTGCTTTCACTTGTCTCCTTGGGTACTTCTGGGGGAAAAAAAAATCTCTAAATGATCTGTCATTATTTTGTTATCCCTTCCTTGGCTGCTATTCTTGTATGTCTGGTGTCTGGGCCATCTGAAAAGCAAGTAATTTGTTCAGGTCTGATTTTCTTTCTAGGAATTCTTCAGAATGCCTTTTTTTGTTACTGAACATCCATCTTTTTTTCCCATCAATGATCAGATTCAGATTTGCAGAGTAGGTCACCTTGGGTTGTGTCTTGGGGCCCTTTAGTCTTCAGAGAACATTATTACATTTCCTCTTGTGGTTTCTTGTGGGTTCAGTGTAGTTTTGTGTTGTTTGAATTTCCTTCCCTTTGTATTTGAAGGACTTTCTCCTGTTCACTGGTTGTCATTGGAATTGTTCAATTTGACCTCTATGTGTCTGGGAGTTTGTAGCATAGGGTTTTATCTTGGAGGCAGCTTGTGGATTTGATTAGCATTGTGTGTGTGTGTGTGTGTGTGTGTGTGTGTGTGTATGTGTGTGCGCATGTGTGTGTGTGTTCAGAAGTTCTGGGAAGTTTTTTGTGTTATTTCCTGAATTAGAGTATTCAAGTATTTTGACTTGTAGTGTTTTTCTGGGAAACTTATAAAAATCCTTAAGTTGTCTTCATATATCCTGTCTTTAAGATCATTATATTTTGCTTATATGGAGATCATGTTTTCTTTCAACATTATTGCTTTCCTTCTCTTCCAGATCGTCTTTCACTTCCATGTATCCCCAATCAATTATTCTCTGTTTTGTTCCTTTGGTAAGATTTGTCACAGTGGATTCAAATTTTTCTTATACTGCCAATTATTTCTGCTGTGCGTGCCATAAATTCAGCTTCCACAAATCTTATTTTTCATTTCAACCATTCAGGAACATTCTGGTGTGCCTCCATGCTCTCTTGGAATCCACAAGGTCTTCTGCCTCATCAGGTGCTGATTAATCTTCCTTTATCTTACTACATTTATTCACAGATGCCTGGACACCTTTATCTGATCTAGAGGCCGTGTTCCCTTCTGTTGTTAATATTTTCTCTGTTAGTCTATCTGTCTATGCTTAACCTCTTTAACTGTTTTCTTCCCCCTGAGATCTTTGGTATTTCAGTCTTTTCCCCTTATATTTCTCTATTGCTCACTTTCTGACTGCTTCCCCTTTCATGTCAGTTTCTCTGGGGGCAAGAAGTAAAGCCATATATGCTGGACAATTCACATTTCACTGGCTTCCCTCTATGTGCCAAGTGACTTCTTAGGGGACACAACGGTGGCCCCAGACAAATACTGGATCCTTTCCTTCAAGTTCAGTAAAGTGTCCCCCATACAAGTCGCCCTGGTTGCCTCTATTCCACAATTTTCTATTTGATGACTATTGCAGGACAGGGTACTGCCTGGCTGTTGTCCCACCCCCAGCAAGATTCTGTCTTTTGGTTTTCTGCTATACTGGAAGGAGGGTGGAGTAGAGAGAGTTCAGCTACAAGCTCAAGAGCAGGTATGTACACTGCTGCCAGATCACTGCGGGTCATGGGGGAGGGGGTACTGTGGATTGGCTTTCTCTGCTTTTAATTCATCATGTGTTTTACCTCTTCAGCATTCCTGGTGTCTTTGCTTGGTGGATGCAGCTGAAATTATTTTTATCTCTTATACATAATTCCTGTCTGGGAGAGACTTGAGAGGTTGGAAATGTACAGTTCTCCATCTTGTGGTTCATGCCATCTGGAAGTCTCTTCCAGGATTAGAATCTATGTTTGATGTTATCAGAGATTGCTTCATTCTTTATACTTGCTTCTCTAGTGCACATCACAGTGCTTGGCATATAGTATCCATTTAAATACCTGCTGATTAATTTTAAATAGCTCCTACAGCTATAACTCTTAGTTATGGCTCTTGGGGAAATGACTACAAAATAGGATCACAGATTTGGAGCCGGACGGGGCCTTGGAGGCCATCGAATACAACTCTCTCTTTTTTCAGATGAGGAAACTGATGTCGACAATTAAGACACTTGCCCAAAGTTATGCAGAGAGTAAGTATTTGAGGACTTGAACCCAGGTCTTTCAACTCCAAATCCAATACACTTTCTGCTCTATCACACTGCCTCCTAAACACAATGGGGCAAGACCTTCTAAAATGAACCCCCCTAGTCAGAGAATCATTGGGGAGAAGGGTAGGGATACTATACCTATGAGGAGAGCTCTCAACACTCAGGACACAAGGTCCCATAAATGAGAGAGAGAGAAACCCTTATCTGCAGAATAAGCTGAAGAAGGAAATGGCAAACCACTCCAGTACTTTTTTGTCAAGAAAACCCCAAATGGGATCACGAAGAGTCAGACATGACTGAAATGACTAAAGAACAACAAAAATGTACAAGGGAAATTAAGGAAAGAAATTATCAAAATAGCAGGTGGTGTAAAGCAAAGGATAATAAATGAGTGACCAGCCTGAGTGCTGCTCTGGTACCCCCAATTACAAAAAGACGTGAAGGAAGGCTTTTGGCACAATGGGTAAGTCCTTCATGAGAGGACATGGCTAAGAAAACCAAAGGGTGACAAGGGGTGAATGGGCTCCAATGAAATCATAGATCTTGTAACATAACTGGTGTGTAAATGTATTTAATAGGAAAGTATGTACGTAAAGATCATATAAGATTGTATGCCATCTTGGGGAGGAAGGGGAAAGGGAAGGGGAGAAAATTTAAAACTTATGGAAGTGAATGTTGAAAACTGAAAACAAATAAATGAATAAATTTGGGGAAAAAAAGAAATCCTACATCTTCTACAGCTTCAAAAGCTTCAGTCAGGTACTTATAACACATTAATCACCTGTAGTAGTGGTGGTGCTGGTAATGATCATGGTAATACATAGTAGTATATATCTAGTAGGTAGTAGCTATCTCATTATTATCTACTACAATGCTGGGAGGCAAATGCTATTGCTATCCCCATCCTGAAGATGGGATGTAGACATTGGTCAAGTGACTCGCATAGTAGTGTCTACTATAGGCACTGTGCTAAGGTATCTCATTTGATTCTTAGAACAACCCTTGGGAGGAGAGTACTCCTATTATCCTCATTTTACAAATTAGGAAACTGAGGCAAATAGATTAAATGGCTTGCCCAAAGACATACAGGTTATAAGTATCTGAGGCTAGATTTGAATTTGTTGTTGTTTTTGAAGAGGACCAATGATATCATGGTTGATGTTCTGACTAGCACATGAACTAGATTTAAGTGAGGCAGCACTGTGTAAAGTTGTCAGCCTCACTCTCTCTTCTAGAGTCACTGGAATGTAAGTGGCAAGACAAAAATCAAGATGACTGGCAATGGCATCAGGTCTTCCTCATGCCAGCCTAGTGTTCTGTCCACTGCTTCTATCACCTAGCTGCCCTAAATAAGGCAAAAGAACAATAGGGTTGGTCTAGAACATGGGTGGGAAACTTGTGTCCTCGAGGCCACATGTAGACTTCTAGGTCTTTGGGTGCAGCCTTTTGACCGAGTCCAGTTAAACAGAACAAATTCTTTTACTAAGGGGATTTGTTCCTTAGATTCATTCAAAGGGCTGCACTTGAGGACCTAGAGGGCCACATGTGACCCTGAGGCTGCAGGTTCCTGGTCTAGAAGATTGCTGGAGTTCAATCCAACCTTCCTATGATTCCTCAGTGAGGACAGATACATGAAGCGTTCCTACAATGATTGTTATAAAGTCATGACATTCACACAGGCTCAGGTTCTGGATCTAGGCAGCTAGACAGAGCATTGGACCTCTAGTTAGAAAATCCTGAGTTCAAATCTGTCCTCAATCACTTTTATTAACCATGTGACCATGGATAAGTCACTTAACCTCTATGTTCAGTTTTCCCATCTTTAAAATGGGGATAACAATAGTATCCACCTCCCAGCAGAGTAGAAGATAAAAATGAGATAATTTATAAAAATGCTTTACAAACCTTAAAACACTACATCAATGATAGCTATCACTATCAATCTTCTCTTTAGGTCACATAGAATCGTACATTCAGAGATGGAAATTACCTCAAAGGCCACTAGTCCAACCTTCTCATTTTACAGAGAGGGGAACTGAGGGCCAGGGAGGTAAGAGTCTTGCCCAGGGTTAGATGGGTAGCAAGTACCTAGATGGTTATTTGCACCCTGGTCCTCTAACTTCAGACCCAATGCTTTTTCTATTGTACACAGTCAACACAAATTCCCATTTGATACACCCCCTTCCCCACTGCTTTCTGTGCCAGAGTTTAAATTTCCTCAAATAACAACTACTCCCAAAAGTCTTTTAGCAAAAGGCTCTTTGGAAGTACAATCTTAGTGACAGCTGACATTTCTAGAGGTCCCTACAATACCTCAGCAATGTCAGGAAAAATCATTTTCCCACTTTATGAAGAAATGAATAAGAAATTATGCAGTATTTTCTCTCGGCCAGGCACTATGCTAAGCAAGTGGAAAAACAATACAAAAATTAAATAGTCCCTCTGCCCTCAAGGGGCTTATATTCTAATAAGAAGAGACAACACATATAGGGGAGTCTCCAAGAATGGTGAGTCGATCCATAAATTTGCATACCATTTCCAGAAGCAAGGAATGGTATTGATTTGACTAAGACGGAAATCCTGAAGCTCAGAACTATATTAAGTGAGTTTCCCAGAGTAACACAACTAGTGAACATCTGAGTCCAGATACTCTGACTAGAGCTTTCCATTAACACGTGCAGCCTGTCCAAAAAGAAATCAACTAAACAATAAAAAAAAAAAATTTTGAATTCTTGACTATGAATGGATCATGAAGGATATCAAGAATTATAAAACATGGTCCTAGGATGGAAAACTAGAGCTAGAGAGGACCTTGGGGATTCTTTAATCCAGTCCCACTCCTACCTGGCACAGGTGAGATGAGGTCCAAGGTCACACAGGTCATACAAAGGTAGAGCCAAGATTTAAATTCAAATCCCTTAACTTGAATGTTCTTTCCACTGTAAAGCTAAGGTTTCTATCTCAGAATTTATACCTAGTTGGAGAGACAGGACAAAGGTGCTTAGAAAGAAGATACAATATGAATCAGTATATTTGATGTATGTGTTCGTCCTTTGCTGCCGAAGAAGACCATGCCATCAGAGAAATAATGACATGACTTGCACTTGACTTTGTTTTGAGTGAGGGAGGGCTGTGCAGGTCACCAACCTCACTTCTCCTCCAGAGTCATCTGAATCCAATGACCAGATTGTCATCAGGATAACTGGGGAGGACCCATGATGAGGCAATTGGGTGACTTGCCCAAGGTTACACAGCTAGTGAGTATCAAGTGTCTGAGGTGAGATTTGAACTCAGGTCCTCCTGACTCCTGCACTGGTGCTCTATCCACTGCACTACCTAGCTGCCCACAGTATATTTGATAGATAACGTATAAAAAGCAAAGTCAATAAACTGTGGGGGTGGGGTGATCAGGGGAGCCTTCACAGAGAAGGGGAGGACTTGAGCTAAGCCTTGATGGATGGGTAGGACTCCAAATGTATTTGCCCCAACCATTCTTTCTTCTATTATATAGAAATCCCTTCCTGTACAAAACCTGAAAGACTCCTAGACTCCCTAGAGATCGGTCATGCAAGCAGAAATACAGCATATCTGTCTGCTGCCTACGGCCCTTATCCTTTGTCTATACTTGCCAACAGCCCCAAAATGATGTGGGAAGACTGACGAGAGCTGGGGCTAAAGGAACCATATTAGATGCCCAAATATCCTTGATGGGACAGCTCATTATCAGCCCTGATTAGGAAGTCAGTGAAATATAGTTAGCCAAAAGCTTCTGCTATGAAAAACCACTTCCCTTCCGCAATATTTTGCTGGTACCCCTCTCTGAGGAGGTGAAGCTAAAATGCCTGAACACAGAAACAAAAATAACCTACCCAAGAAAATGATACAGAATTAGTCTCTACTCCACTAGCATGCGTTTCCATTTAGAGGCACACAAAAGATAAACAGGGCACTGTTGAGACTCAGATGAAGCTTTCTGCCCTTTTTCTCTAGGAAACATCTCTCTCAAGTGGAATGCATTCCATTGGGATTAAAGGAAAAAGCTGATCCTGTTAAGCAACCATTTTCTAAGTACATTCCATCTGAGTCCTGGACAGAAAGCAATTCCTAAAGCAGCACTCAGCCCTTTAATCAATTTTTTCCAGAAATGGCTCAGAGACTAGAATAATTTATTATTATTGCCACTAAAGATAATAATTTCATGAAGGTATAAGATACCCTCTATTGAACCTGTCCCTTTTCCTAAAAGCATTTTGCCCATTCTAATCAATTCTCCACACTCACACCCATTATAATCACTGGAGAAATGAAGAGACAAAGCTGGATGTCTGGCCCACGGTCAAAACAGTGCCCACAAACACAGAAACAGGGGTTCCCAAGTTTCATTTCTAGAACAAAGCCCCTGATCTTGCTTGATGTGTGCTCATGATATGGATTGAAATATGAATTTTTAAAGTTTTTTTTTTTAAGCCCTGACCTATCACTCAGCTAAAGGAATTACCTTACTACCGGTCCACAACTAGATCACATCAGTCAAGGCATTCTTCGGGTTCTGAACAAAGGGGTTTCTAAATATTGAACCCCAACTGTGTAACTGCAGTATGATTTCTCTCCACTACAGAATCCTGGGATAGAAATCATTGAAAGAGCCAGAGATAAGCAAAAATATAAGGAAGAAAGGTGTCTTTTTGCTACTCTCTAGTGACCCCCTCTGGTTACTTCACCTGATCTAGGTTAATAGCCCAGAGGAATAGAGCTGGAGAGAGACAATGAGGACACACTGGTGGCGGGGGGAGGAGGGACACCCACAAAAGCAACTGCTGGTGCATCTGAGCAAACAAATGCTTCCAAAGCACCTGAAGGGTTAAAAGAGAACCAAAGAAAGGTTCACGGTACAGCTATTGTCTTCCACATCAGCTTTTCATGGTCAGCCCTAATACCAACCTAGCCTACTTAGTAACCATGGAAACTGGAATACTGCCTGCCAGCCACATTCAACAGAGATTCTGTTCCCAGGAGGGCAAGCTTTCCCCTTTCAGCAGCAAGCAGCTTGACAGATGAGTGACAAGGTGGGAAGGGGGTGGTTCACTTGGGCTGGTATTAAAGGGGTAGTCCCTTTCCTGAAGGCAATCTTATCCTACCCTGGGAGGAATGAGTAGACATTTTGCATAAGGGAAAGTGTAGGTTTTACCTATAAAGAGATGGTGAAAAAGAAGGAAGGAGAAAGACAGAGGGAGGGGAATGGAAGGAGGACACAGAGAGAGGGATAGAAGAAAGAAAAGAGCTACAGAGGAAGAGGGAGAAGGAGAGAGAGGGAGGGAGGAAAGAGAGAGAAAGAAGAAAGAAAAGAGCTACAGAGGAAGAGGGAGAAGGAGAGAGAGGGAGGGAGGGAGAGAGAGAGAGGGGGAAGAAAATGGGAGAGGAGGAAGGGAAGAGTCCTTTTTCAGACACATGCTATCTCATTTCAGTTAGGGAAATAAGGTCATCAGAAAAATATGAGACTCAAGGCTAAATTTCTTAAACTTATTAAGATATTTGCAGCCATCAAATATCCAGGAAGACTGATACGTCTGTCCACTGTGGCAAACAGAGAAATGCCAAGCAGTTGCCCTGTGGTGCAAAGTTTGAATCGTTTCTACTCGCAGTGAGTCAACAGGCTAGGCAGGGACAGCACCTGTCCAGCAGAAGTGAGCTCACAGCAGGTCACCATCCAAACCAGTGAATGAAACCAAACGGGCCATTTTTATAAAACAGCCACTGAGATGCTGCATCCCCGTTGGAAAAAGCCATCAGCCCCCTTTTCACCTCTCCTGCAAACCCAGTAGGGTGGCTGTCGGTAAATGAAGACAGTTTTATTGAAATAATGAGCAAGGCAGGGCCATCCAAAGTCTAATTCCCTCTGAGGAGTTAGAGAAACAGAGGGAAGATGAACATGAAATCTGCATTTACCTAGGCATAAAAACAAGCTAAGCACTGAGGCAAGAGCACTGATTCCCTGAGGATACTGAAGTCTTGAGTGGACAGAAGAAAGTTGACTTATCTACCCGGAAGCATTCCACAGAGAAACTCTACATGGATATGGCAAGAATCAAACAGAGAAGTCATTCCAATGGTTCCCTATTTTGTCTATGATTGAATATAAAGTCCTACGTTTGGCAGTTAAGCTCTTCACAACCTGGATTCTTCCCCCACCTTTCCAGTCTTCTACTGAAAAATTTTCCCCTTAAAAATGGGGACTCTCTATCTATCTTGGGGGCTCTCTATCATTTTATACTGGACTTCTTTCAGTTACTTATACACATAACACTCCATTTCCCTTGACTGTACCCTCATCCTTGATATGCTCTCCCTTCTCCCTTCCATCTGGATGAATCCCTGGCTTCCCCTTCCCAGTTCCTACAACTGGTGCACAAGCATTCATCTTTGAAGTTACCTTCCATCTACTTTGTATGTATCTCATCTAAGTCTATTTATTTACATACTGTCTCTTCCATTAGAATTCACACTCCTTGAGAAGGGGCACTGTTTTTGCCTTTCTTTGTAGCTCCAGCCTTTGTCACGGTGCTTGGCACATACTAATAAAAATTCCTGTTGGATGATGTGTCTAGAATGTTCTGTGTAGAGAATAAAGAACACTTTCTGTTAGAGAATCTTTTTTATGTTATTAGAGAATCTTTTTTATAGGGAATAAACACTCTTGCTTCTTCACTCCAACTCCAGACTCTGTTCTTTTCCTTATGAATCTGAACCTTGTCCCTTCCCACCTTATTCCATATCCCTCCTCTTTGCGCCTATGATCCTCCAGGTGAACTAGACCGTCCAACTTAGGATTCTGCATCTCCCTCCTCCACGAATTCCCTTTTTCTCCATCTCTATCTCTAGGAATCATTACCATTAGAGACCATAGATTTAGATCTGGAAGGAATCTTAGAGATGAACCAAAACAACCAATAGGGTTAAGTGTTCACAAAAGTAGTCCCTCTGATTCCAAATTCAGTACTTTTTTCATTGTACCACCAAAAGTCAACATGCATTTATTAAGTGCTTACTATGTATCAGGCACTTTGCTAAGGACTAGGGATACAAAGAAAGGACAAAAAACAGTCCCTGTTCTCAAGGAGCTCAAAGTTGAACAAGACAGACAACATACAAACAACTACGTATAAATAAGATGTGGACAGTTTAAACAGGAGGTCATCTCAAAGGAAGGAGAGGGATCAGAAAAGATTCTTGTTGGAAGGTAAGATTTTAGCTGAGACTTAAAGGAAGCCAAGGGGGCCAAGATGAGGAGGGAAGAGAATTCCAGGCACCAACGAGAGCCAGGGAGAATGCCCAGAGTCAGGTGATGGAGTGTCTTAGGAGAAGTACAGCAAGGAGGCTGCTGTCAATAATCAATCAAGCATGTAATAAGGAGTAGTATAAAGTATATAAAGAGATACAAAGACATAAACACATGGTCCCTGTCCTCGGGAGGTTACATTCAATATGAAGAGATGACAACTCCACATATAAAACTACAAGAAAAATAGAAGTTAAATTTTTTTTGAGGAGTGTCAGTAGGAGTTGGGAAGACAGGGGAACATGGCCTGGGAACCTAGATCTCCATAGAGTTTGAAGGGACTTCAAAGACCACTCAGTATTAAGCCCCTCATTCTACAGAGGAGACTCAAGTTCAGAGACTACATAACTTGCCCAAGGTCACTTACATAGAGAAGCAGTAACAGAGACCAGATGTGAACCCTCCATGAAAGCCATTTTTTCTTCTCAAAAGACATTGTACCATTTCAGGTCATCCTGGAGATGTACAAAAGTTTCCTGCTACATCATACATTTCACAGGACACCGATCTCCGACTGATTCTCAATCTCACAAAGAACGCAAATTCTATCTAAAGAGAATAAAGAAGAGATGCTGGTGCTGAGACCTTGGCAGCTCTTGCTCCCTAACACTAAAGAGATACAGGACAGGCTATGTGTTGGAGCTAAAAGAGCTTGGGATCTGGAGTTCATACTGTACTTAGCACAAGGCCTGGCAGCAAGTAAGCTCTTAATAAATAAATTCTTGTTGTTGTTACGTATCCTGACCCTTAATCTCCATCCCCCAAGAAAACCACCCCACATAACATTTTGCTTCTTACCTCAATAATGCAGCTATCATGGAATATGTATGGTAGGGTAGGGTAGGGTATGGTAGAGTAGGGTAGGGTAGGGTAAATACATATGCATTGCATTAGAGAGATAGAGCAAAATATAGACACACATACCAAATGTTTATACTACATATATGTATGTGTGCATATATATACCACATATATGCTATATATCATTCCATGCATAAGCTATTATATAAATATGACATGTATTTCCCCCTCCTTTTTCTTTGTATAGTGGCTATAATACTGTTCAAGAAGATCTGAGTTCAAATCTGTCCAGTATTTAGACCTTTCTTGCTCTACTAGGTTATAATTTTCCAGAGAACAGAAAACCTCTTAACTAAACTCTGTTTCTCCTCATCATCTAGCCCTGAGCATCTTTACACAGCAGGTGCTTTAAAAAAACAAAACAAAACCTTATTGATTGATTAACTAATGCTTAATTAATGTGATTCCGGACATAACTTCTCTGATCCTCATCTGTAATATTGGAATGTTAATACTTGCATTACCTACCTCAGTTTTGTCATCTGTAAAATGGGAATCTTAATCCTTGTACTACTTACTTCCAAAGGTTTGAAAGGAGGAAAGTGCTCTAAAAACCTTCTTTTGCCATCTAAATAGGAGTGGCTGTGCTTCTTGATACAGAATCCTGCACTAACCAACATGGGAAGTCCTGTTTAAAATACTTTCCTAGTGCAGATCACTTTCTCTAATTTACTCAAGGGAGTGAAGATGGAGGCTAGAAAAAAGTCTCTGTCCAGAGGGGATATTGATCCAACCAGCACATGGAACAAAGGAATTGGATGAGAGGTTCATTCTCATCCACATTTCCCTACTTGGCAGATGTGCTTTCAGAGTTCCATCCTTTCCCCCACAGATTTTACTGAAAGCAGGATCTGAGAAAGGAGCACAAGAACAAGGAGCTGAAGGCTCCATATTAACCCCTTACTAGTGGCTCCCAGAAGACTGCCTGACAGCATCGAACCCTTTTCAGAGTTCTAAACTCCCTCAGAAATCTTATGCTCTGCAAACCAGGCTTTGGAAGCAAAACAAAACAACAACAACAACAAAAACCCAAACCTTTGTTTTGGATACTTATTCTAGCACGTTCTAGCTGCCCAATATTGGGCTCTCCAAGACTTAGTTTCCTCATCTGTAAAATGGGGAAAACAATGCTGTACCTTTATCACAAGGTTATTGTTAGGAGAGTTCTGTTTGGGAACATCACATCCCTGTTTCTTTTTTATCAGTATTATTATTCTCTAACCTCATAGAAAGAGGGAAAGCTTTGCAATTTGATCCTGGTTCAAAAGGCACCCCATGAGCCTCTGCCAGGATCACTCAATTTTGCCAAATCATATTAAGACGCAGTAGGCAAATATTTAACAAATAAAAATATGAAATAATATAGATAATGTTACTATATGATTTTCTATATCAACATGTGACCTGGAGGGATCCATATGTATGGTTTAGTGGTCCCATTTCTCTTTGAGTTTGACACCATAGTTCAAAAGCTATAAGGTGGGTTACATATGCTATCAGACAGCTGATGTGATAGTTTAAATGACCGGAGTTTTTTCCTTATTTTTTTTTTCTTTGTGTAGTGGCTACAGCACTGGATTTAGAGTCAGGGAGACATGGAATCAAAAAAAGCTTTTAATATTTAATAGCTGTTTAAATAATCACTTAACCTCTCCAAGCTTCAGTTTCCTCATCTGCAAAATGTAGCTGTTGGATCTGATGACCTCTAAGGTTCCATCTAGCTCCACCTCTATGATGTGATGATTCTGTATGTACCAATTTAAGGATGTGCTGTCCTCCATTTTAAAATGTCGGCTCTTTCAGAACCAGAAGAACACTGTACACGGTAACAGCACTATTGTGAGGATGATCAACCGCAAAACACTTAGCTGTTCTGATCAAAATAATGATCCAAGATAATTCCAAAGGACCCAGGATGAAAAACGCTTTCCACCTCCAGAGAGCAAATTCATGAATTCCAAATGCAGATTGAAGTATATACCTTTTGTTTTCGGTATTTTTCTTGGTGTGTGTGTGTTTTCTTTGGCAACATGGCTAATGTGGAAATATGCTTTGTATGCCTTCACATGTATAATCAATATATTGTATTGTTTGCCTTCTAAAGGGGTGTGGAAAGTTTAGGAGGGAGAGAATTTAGAATTTTGAAAAATGAATGTTAAAATTTTTTACATGTAACTGGGAAATATTTAGGAAAATAAATATGTATATCTATATCCATACATATACATACATATATTTAATGCGTGGTCTCCTTGCTTTGTATTTTATCCTTAGATCTTAGCACCCTTCCTGGTATATACATTGTAAGTGATAAATGCATCAAAGGAAGGAGGATATATTCAGAAGATAAAGTGATGCAAAAGATAATAAGAACAAAGAAAGAGTATATATTAACGATGAGTTCTCTGTATCATTTGCTAGACTGAATTTTAAAACTGGGAGTTCCCTGCTCTCATGAAATCACAAATTTAGACAAAACAAGAAACCTACCAGCAGCAATGAAAAAAACCATGCAAATCCAAATCACTAAGATCTTCTCTTCTAAATATGGCGTTGTTTCCCCATTCTCTAGACTATTTAAAGCCACTTGGGGGTGGGGAGGTGCATGTGGCAGAATTCAAATTCAGGTTGGGCAGGGCTCCAAGTACTGCTTTCCATCTATTATACCAAGCAATCACATCCTACTCTAAATCAATGGGAATGGACATCACATAGGTGGCAGTCATTTGCATCATCATTTATTTATTTTCTTTTTGATATCAACTTCTATTTTTCCTTTTCTCCCTAGGTTGGCAGCTACAAATTGGATAGGGCACTGCTAGATCATGGTTAGGAAGACAATGGTCCGTTTGACAGCTACAACGAGTGGCAGAGGGAGGGGGAGTGGTATGGGAAAAGAAGGCTATTAACTGAGATTATCTCGGAACAACAATGCCTTCTCCGACCATCTCGGCAGGCTCCTACCAGGATGCAGGGCTCACGCTGACAGCTCAATCTCCCAACATCCCTGACTTAAGGGGGGTCATTTTCAGTGAAATCTACAAAATGGAAAACATTGAGGACAGCAGCAACTAGTTCCTGCTCTGAAGGAGTTTTACATTCTATTACTGGGGGAGATATACGGAAAGTACATATAGAATTGAAACTAGATATGGGGGTGAGTCACTAAAGGGTGAGGGGGATGGATCAAGACTGGCCTCTCATAGGAAGGTGAACTTGGAAGGAAATGTGGGATTATTTTAAGAGGCCAAGATGAAGAGGGGGTACATTCTAGGGGATGTTAGGGAACAGCCATCGCAAGAGACAGGTGATGGATATAGTATCCTATGTGAGAAACAGTAAGAAAGCCAGGCTGACTGGACAGTGGCATGCATTTAGCAACATGCGTATAGCAAACAAAAAGAAAAGTAAAAAAGGCTGGAATTTGTAGGTTGGGGACAAGTTGTGAAGGTTTTAAAAAACCAACCAGAGGAATCTATGTTTGATCACAGAGGTGGCTCACATACAGCCACAGGAATGAGAGCTAGAAAGATTCAAGATTCTCTAGTCTAATTTCTCCCTCCCCCCCACTTTACAGATGAGGAAACTGAGGTGATATGACTAACCTGAGGTTACAAAGGTAGTAGGTGTTTAAGCCTGGATTCAAATCCAGGTCCTTGGTTCCAAATTCAGTGTTCTTTCTGCTACCTTATCATCAAGCCCACCCACACTGTTTGTCTTAATAAGGACATACACCGTGCAACTTAAACAAACATTAACTACTTATTGACTTTAGGGATTTCCTCCTGGTTTCCTGAGAAAAAAATCAAGGCATATCATATTGTTTGCCTTCTCAGTGGGTGGGGGAAGAAGGGAATATGGAACTCCAGATTTACAAAGAAAAGATTTAAAATAAATAATAAATGAATAAATTTTTAAAAATAAAATAAATCAAGACCCTCCACTGCAAACACCTTCATCTCCCCTCCTCCATATTGCACAGCACCTTTGCATCTTCGTCAGGACAACTGGCTCCTTTGTAGCTTCCTACAATAATCCAGGTTTTCCTCCTCAAATATTAAAACCTTCATTTGACCTTGCCATCCCCTCTAACTTTTGTCCTGTATTTCTCCTTCCTTTTACTGACAGATTTTCAAAAAGAGAAGTCCACCTTCAATGCTTCCCTGTTGTCACCTACCTCCATCTACCCCTCCTGACCACCCTGCTCCTGGGCCACTCTCTATCAAGGACTCATAAAAATTTCTCTGCCTTGGCTGCCCTCCCCACCTCACCCATGCTGGTAATACACTCCTTCCTCACACCCACCTCACAGAGCCCCATCCTCATCAAACCTGTAGTTTTTGTGTGTGTGTTCATCCTTCCTTGCTGAAGAAGACCATGCCGTCAGAAAAGTGATGACATGACTTGCACTTGACTTTGTTTTGTGTGAGGGAGGGCTGTGCAGGTCACCAGCCTCACTTCTCCTCCAGAGTCATCTGAATCCAGTGACCAGATATTCATCAGGATGACTGGAGATGACCCAGGATGAGGCAGTTGGGGTTAAGTGACTTGCCCAAGGTCACACAGCTAGTGAGTGTCAAGTGTCTGAGGTGAGATTTGAACTCAGGTCCTCCTGACTCCTGCACTGGTGCTCTATCCACTGTACCACCTTGCTGCTGCTCCCTTGTAGTTTTTATTGGCAGAGGGAAGGATGAGTCTTCTATCAATGCTGATCAGCCCTTATACTTTAATTTATAGCCTCAGAGTGTGGCCTGGGGCCACTGTGAGATTAAGTGACTTGCCCAGAATCACTTGGTCAGTATCTAAAGTCAGCTTTAGAGGCAACACTTGATCCCAGATATTCTAAAACATGAGGGCCTCTTGCACATAGTAGGTACTTTTTTAGCTCAAATCCCTTCAATCTACAAATCAGAAAGCTAAACATGTCCAAGGTCACACAAACACAGAGACAAGTAGCAGAGGGAGAATTTTAACTAGTCACCTTACTGCTTCCCCTTAAGAGAAATTCTCTTTACTACAAGCAATCGATATCCATTTATTAAGAGCTTACTATGAGCCAAACACATCGATTGATAAAAACTGAGGATTCAAAGAAAAACAAAAACATAGTCTCCCCCAGATCACTCACCCTCCTTCCCCGCCACAAAATATCTCAACCTCCCCTGAGTAAACCTGACCCCTGAAAGTCTGTAACATCTGGTAAGTCATGTGCCTACTTGGTTTCCCATCCATAATATAAGAGGCAGAACAGGTGTACTAGAAAGACCTGGACTCAAGTGCTGCTCTCCTCATACTGAGTTAGTACTTAAAAATATTTGTTAAATTGAATGGAGGCACTCTGCCTTCATTGAGTACATACTCCAGCAGGGGGATTGGGCTTGCTAAATATAATACACCTTAAGTATAGAAGAGGCTGTGAGGTCTGAAGCTGGACGAAGAACTTAAGTGGAAGAACCAGCAGAGGCTTTGTGGAGGAGGTCCTCCATCAGCATCATTATCACAGTTATCATCTACATGGTGCTTGAAGTTTGCAAAATACTTTCCATGTTATCTTATTTAAATGATTGGCAAAAATTCAACACGTTAATATGGGAAGGAAGTGGGGCTGACAAGACACAGAGGATGAGGTAAGCAAAGGAACAGATTAGAAGAATGTGAACCATGAATTGGGCAAAGGCGAATGGGCCAGTCTGGCTGATACACCGGACATACCGAGAGGAGTAGTGTGACAACCAACCGGAAAGTGAGCGCAAAGAATGCCAGGCAAAGGAATCTCACCTCTATTTAGTAGAAAGCTGAGAACCACCAAAGGGATTTTAAGCAGAAGAGCAACGTGATTAGATCTGTTCATTAGGAAGACTGATGTGGAAATTATACACAGAATGGACTGGACATGAGAAAACCATTTAGGAGTCCACAGAAATAACCCAATGTAATGAGTCGTAATGGGAACAGAGAAAAAGGGTGATTTAAGAGATTTTTTTCACCATGGATCCTATCTACAACATCCCTGAGAAGTTGATGTCCAGCTATTGCTTCAAGACTTCCAACAACGGGGAACTCACTACCTATTTTTTGAGATTTTTTCATGGGATTTCTTTTTCAACAGTGGTAATTACAGAACTTCAGAGTAGTGAGGGACCTTGTGGGCCATGTACTCCAAACCACATCTAACACATTTCCAACAAGCAATCATCCAGTCTTTGACTGAAGATCTCCCGTTCAAGGAAACTCGTTCCCTCTTGATGCAGCTCATTCTACTTTTGCTTAGCAGTTCATCGTTCATCTGGTGCCACTGTAATTCAAATGCTAAAGGTTCTTCTCCAGGATCAAGCAGAATCAATGAAATGCCCACTTCACAGGATGACATTTCAAAAATCTGAAGATGGCAATTTTGTTCCACCTTGCTCAAAGTCTTCTCTCTTACCAGGCTACTGTATATACAACATCCCTGTATATACACATCCCCCTAGTTCCTCCAAACAATGTTAACTTAGTCATGCCAGTCATCTTCTTCTGGACAAACTCAAGCTTGCCACTATCCTTCCAAAAAATAGTACCCTAAAAATATAACACTGTGGGTATGTGGTGTGACCAGGATGAGGTTGCAATAGAACCATCATCTCCCTCGTTATGGACCCTATACTATATAGGATCACAAAACCATAGCTATAAATCTGGAAGGGACCTAGGAGAACATGTAGTCCAACCACGTTATTTTACAGATGAAGAACTAAAGTGACCTCAGAAGAGCAAGGATTAGAATTCAACTCCTTTTACATCTCATCCAGGAGACCTCCCACTGCACCACACTGTACTAATCATGTTTGTTGAGGTCTTTCCATGTGAACTATCATCTAATCAGACAGCATTCCTTTCCAAACTTGTCAATCCCAGAGTCCTTAAGAATTCTCTTAGGAGTTGTTGTACAAAAGAATATAAGGATATGGTTTCGCATTTAATGTTCACACAGACAACAGAACAGTCAGCTTAGTAGAATCTCCTCAAAGACACATTTGCGAAAGAGGTAGTGATGCTACTCCGCCCTGACCCTTTTATTTCCTAGTAAGCTACAGCAATCCAGGACCTTGACATTATGGAGGGAACTCTATTCCTGGTCATAATCTGGTCCCAGGCATAGAGAAGACAGGTTATCAACCGAGAAACCCAGAAAACAATATCCTGCCAATATGTCGGTAAGAATCACTCCAGACCATAGATTTTCTGAAAGGAACAGTAGAGAATAGGGTAGACATTAGGATAACCCCTTTATTTTACATATGAGAAAAATAAGGTCAAAAGAGGCTGTGATTTGCCTATGGTCTCACACATGGGAAGCAGCAGAACTAAGGTTTGAACCACAACTCCAAATGTAGCATTCTTTCCGTCGGGCCAATCTGCCATGACCTACTTGTTACTAATAAAAGGCTTTTCAGTGATTCTGATGAATGTGGTTTTCCAGAGGGTTTATTTCATCCTCTGTACATTGAATCAAGGAGGGAGGAGAATTCTAGTAGCCATGGACACCCAAGGGAAAGCAGATAAGATGTCTTTGCTACCATGGATACAATCAGGCCTTTACTGGGGCAGTGACTGGTAGGAACAGGAAGTGTAATTAGATAGCTTTAATATGGTGGCTTATAACTTTAACACACAGCTGTTGGTGTGGCTTAAACATCTGAACAAAAAGCTCCACGCTGCTAGACAAAAAAAATAAAATAAAATAAAGCTTTTCTTCAAAGTATACTTAATGAACACAGAGTAGACCTAAGAAGAAAAGTGATCCATTCCTCCTGCAATGCAAAGACTCCAGGTATTCTATACTATTCCAAGGAAAAGAGAAAGTTCATAGAATCTGTTCAACCATGAGGTACATCAGATGATACTAGGTTACTTGACACAAGATTCCCAGCAAATGGAAGCAAAGCTAAGCAGCCATTCCTTCTTGGGATCAGACTCAGAGCCAGAAAATGGCATAAAAAGTCATCTTGCCCAACCTTCCTCTTTTCTTGCTTTTTCAATGGGTGGGGGAAGGGGAAGAGAGAAGGAGAAGATATAGAGTCAAAAATAAAATAAAACTGAATTAGCCTAATCTCTTTGTTTTCACAGATGAGGAAACTCAGTCCTATGGAGGATAAACGACTTGCCTGAGGTCACACAGGCGATACATGGCAGAGCCAGGTGGAAACCCATCCCGATGACTTCATCTAAACCTATGAGTTAATCATTTTTAAAAGAACCGAAGTAGCCCTGGTTGATGAAACAATGATCTGGGATTATCTGTTTGCTAAGACAATAGAGAGATGGTAGAAACCTGGAAAATAGCCAGTGACCAAGATATTATCATGTGTAAATCCAACAGGCACCAAAGGATTCCTGACCCTGTAGGCAGATAAGGTGACAGGCAAATTTGCTGGTTGACAGGCCTGTCTCCAGAAGAATAAGAGCTTGGGTTGTCAAGCAGTTCAAGGTTGTTAAAAGAAAGACTCAATCAGAGATTCTACACCATTTAAATACCAATCAGAATGGGAGGAAGTTAGGAGGGAGGCCAGCACAAAAAGGTGAGAAAAACCAGCAACCAAGAGGCAAATGATGAAATGCTGACAAGGAGGGAAGGAATGGAAATTCACTTGTTACATGGTGGCATGAATAATTATGCCAAGTTCTACATCAGAACAAGATGGGTTTTCCCTGTCATAGAAAGGGCTGTGTTCATTACTAGCCAGTTCCTTCATCCAAAGCCCAGCTGCCAAGCATAATATCCACGGCTGTTGATGATACCCAGAAAACCTAGCTTCATGTTGTCTCACACCCAGGTCAAAATCTTTGACAATGGAATTCATTGTTTAAGTCACTGGCAAATACATGCAGTGTGACCTTGGAGTATGAGAGCAACAGCGGGGAAGGGACAGGGATGGGAGTAGAGAAAGAAGTCTACCAAGGTAAGAAAGGTCCACTGAGTTAAGTGGCTCGTAGTAGCAGGTCCATGGTATTACCGATTCAACCAGCAATATACACATGACTGAGGAAGGGCCCTCAAACTGTCAAATGGCATACATTTCTTGGTAGTCAATAGCTATCTGGAGGGAGGATTCTTCCAAAATGAAAGAAAACATCCTTAAGTATTGAATATTCAAGGAACATATAGTATAGAAACAACTAAAGGAAGAACAAACAAATGGATTGGGGGAAGGAAAAGAAATTTCAGATAAAATAGATGAGATGGAACAGAGCAGGTCTATGGAGGGCCCAGGCTCAGACAGACAGGAGTGAGAGGGTTTGGGCTGAAAGATGACTTGTCATATGGGAGTCTTGTCATAGCTGTCTCCTATAGGTAGAACGTCCGGGCCACGCCTATGAGTTGGAGAGAAGGAACCTGAGAAGATGGGCTCCTTACAAACTAGAGAAATAAATTCCAGGCCTACTCTCCCACACTCATCACTTATCCCAGGGCATGTGAGACCTCTATGACTTCCAACACCTCTGGGAGTTCTTCCTAGCACTGACTCAAACCCTATTCCCTCAAATGCCAGCATCATCCAACTCAATGAGGCTATTTCTAGAAAGCCTTCTGATGATAAAGATGGGGGCTCTTGACTCAAAGATACAGGCAAGAATCACTTGTCTGGTAGAGGTGAGGAGAGATCGTCAGAGCTTTCCTGAGGCTATTTAAGACTCTTCTCCTGGGACAAGACAGCTAAGGGAAAGGAGGATTTCTAGTCAACCTAGAGAATACAAGCCCTCCCAGCTCTAATTCATGTTTAGACCATTCTAAATTCATACTTCAGACTTTTCCCAGGGATAAACAATCAATCAAAAAACAATCAAGTGCCTACTGTGTAACCTGGTGTAGTAGATGGAGAGACAGCTGGTCTTGAAGCCAGAAAGACCTAAATTCAAGTCCCATCTCCAACTCTGTGACCCTAGGTAAGTCACTTAATCTCTAGTAACTCAGGAGGAAATTCTCTGTGTTGCAGAGAATTCTGGGAGTTCCTTATAATAGGCAGGACTAGTCCTTTTCCTTCCTAGACACCATGCTGGAAACTGGAGGTGACACAAAGACAAAGATAGAAGACAAAGATGGAACAGTGCATTCATGCTATCAAAATGACCTACAACTCAGACTGGGGAATCCCAGGAAGGAGATGGAGGCAGGGCTAAGCAGGTTTGGGGGGGGTGTGGAGTCATATGGCTGATGCAGAAATTGGATCTTAGCTCCAAATCTACCTTTTGATAAGGAATTAGGGATAAAAAAAAACCAAACATAGATTTGGAAGAGGAAGTAACCTTGATCTCAGAGACTATCCAGTCTAAGCCCCTCTTTTACTGATGCTCAGGGAGATCAACTCACTTTCCCAAGGTTACATAGGTAGTTAGGAACTATCAGAGGCAGCATTTGAAACACAAGTCCTCTGGCTCTTTTCACCACATGCCATATGCATATGGCTTTGAAGAGTGATGTTATGAAATTTAAGACTGTTAGGTTCTCTCCTTCACTTTGACCAAGTTATCCCAGTGTCATGGCACCCAAAGTATTTAAGCTTTAACTATATTAAATAATTAAATTAAATAATTCCCCACCAAAAATCCCAAAATCTCATAAAATAATCCCAAACTCAGCTCTGAGACTCACCAGGCACCATGGTCTCAGGTTACATGTAGACCAGGGTCCTGAAAGGAAAGTGCTTCCTAGAATAACGATCAAATCTGTGCCCGAGGAAACTCAAACCTTTCTAATGTAGGAAAAATATGAATTAAGACTGACCAGAAGCTGAAGGTAGTTCAGAGGGACACTGATGTCACTGGACCACCCACACTCATTCCAGGAAGGACTGGGGTATAAAGAGTGGGAATGGCAAAGAAGAAACTAAAGAATATAGGGGTCATCAGGCTCACAAGAAATCCTCCTCAAAAAATTACACCTGGGTCTGAGAAGAAGACTCTAATTGGAGGCTGCCAGTCACAGGAAGTAGTCGATCAGTTTCATCACTTCTGGGCACAAAAAGCTCTTTTCAGAGTGTTGTGCTCTGTGAATGGGGCTTTATGAAGAACTCTCTCACCCAGAGGCCAATAAATATGGGAAATGGCCTCCCGGGCCAGGTTTCTGCAGCATAGACACTGGGGTCATTCAAGAAACAATTAGGTACCATCTGGAGGGAACCAAGACCCTAAAGGAAATTGCCTCCAACGGCCAAACAGCATGTTTTTATTACCAGCATCTAACCCACTCTTATCTTCATTCACTAAAAACTGATGGGATGGAGCCCCCAGAAGGCACAGAATGCACTGTTCTGTTCTGATTAATAATAGCTTGCACAATCTGACTCTTTGATTTTAAACTATTCCACGTGATTTTTACCCCTTAAATGAATTTATCCCTTCACTGTACTTTATAGGACGGCAGGAGAAGTAGAGTATCTTTGTAGTAAGCCTGGCTCTAATCTTCCTCAGATTCATCTTTTTATCCATGAGAGGTGAATAAAGAGCCAGCCTTGGTGTCATAAAAATCTGAGTTTAAGTCCTGACACATCAATCAGCCAACAAGTTTTTATGAAGTGTAACTGGCACATAGTATATGCTATGACTATATATGTATATTTTATGTATAGATGCACATGCATAGTAAATACTATATAATATATACACACACATATATGTTATATGGTATATATTACAGCATATGATACAGGATATAGAGTTTAAGTACAGTATTATACCGGGCAGCTAGGTGGCACAGTAGATAGAGTGCAGAGCCTGGAGTCAGGAAGACTTACCTTCAAATCCAACCTCAGATATTTACTAGCTATGTGACCCTGGGCAAGCCACTCAACCCTGTTTGCCTCAGTTTCCTTATCTGCAAAATGAGCTGAAGAAGGAAACAGCAAACCACTCCAGTATCTTGGCCAAGAAAATGCCAAATGGGGTCACAAATAGTCAGACACAACTGAAATGACTCAACGACAAAAATTATATATGCCAACAGTAAGCATTCCTCTGCTGTCTAGAAGTTTACATTGTATGGAGGACATAGCATGTAGATAACTTGGTCCATACGAGACGTATGCAGGTTAGGTGATAAGAGGTTATCTGGGAGGGGAAAGTATTAGCAGCTGAAGGGGAGAAAGAAAGTCTGGTAAAGGCATCTTTCAGATGACATGACCTGAAGTCATCCTTGGAGGAATTCTGGGAAACTGAGAAGGTAAGGTAATGGGGAGAATATTCTAGACATGGGAGGCAGTAAGTATAAGGGTACAGAAATATGAGAGGCACTGTCATGTTTCAGAATTTCAAAAAGTCAGCGCTGCTTATCATAGAGCATGTGAAGAGAAATAATGTACAAGACTGGAAAAATAGGAGACCAGGTTGTAAAGAACTTTAAATGCCAAATAGGATCCAGTAGGCAACAGGGGGTCACTGGGCTCACTGAGCAGGTTACTGATATGATCAGAACTACACCCTAGAAAAAGGAGGATGAACTGGAGTGAGGAGAAACTTGAGGCATGGAGACCAACCCAAAGGTTATCACAAGAGTTCAGAAAAGAGGAGATGAGAACCTGGGCCAGGGCAGCGGCTGTGAGACAAGATGGATAACAAGAGATGTAGATTGGATATGTGGGATGAATGAAAGTGGAAGATTTGGGGATGATAAGAAAGTTTTAAGTCTAGGTGGATGGGGTGCTGAGACAGTAATAAAGAATTTCAGAAGAAGGAGAGGTTTAGGGTGATAATAATGAGATTTTCCTTGGTCACGTTGAGTTTGAGATGCCTATGGGACATTCAGTTTGAGATGTCAAAGAGGCAGTTAGTGATTCCTAACAAGTTCAGGAGAAACTGGGAACTGAAATCATGTGGCTGATGATATCACTCGTGTATCGCTGGGCAAATCATTTAATCTCTCAGTGTCTCAGATGACTCTCTAAGACTTTGTACAACAGGTGCCAACCTGCATTGTTATTGTAAAAAACTAATACAAAAACGATACAGCATCTGACTAAACACAGAGTCAGGTGTACCTTTTGAAAGAGGAAAGAAAAAGACAGAGGCTAAGAGTAGAGAAGGGACCTTAGAAATTACCAAGCCCTTTGTCTGATAGATGAAGAAATGGTGGTCTGGCAAGATGACTCCCCAAAGTACACAGAGTTCAGATTTGAAACTACTTACTTGATTTCAAGTCTGGTGCTCTTTCCATTGAGGAAGAGGAAGTCAAACCTCGCTCTTCTGTATTTATTGAGGTCTCACAGTCTGCTAGTTGGTGACAGGAAGAGGCAACCAATCCAGACCCTCTCTTTTAAATATGGATTCTCACTTTCTCCTTTTATTATTAAATAAAAATGAGTCATCGTTGCCTCTCTCAACAGTGGATAAAATGCAAAAACAATTGTTAGAGGCAAGCTAAGCACAGAAACCTCTATAGAGAAAAACCCTGGCATAGGCAGCTAGGTGGCACCGTAACGGATAGAGCACCAGGCCTGGAGTCAGCAAGATTCATCTTCCCTAGTTCAAATCTGGCCTCAGACACTTGCTAACTAGGTGATCCTGGGCAAGTTACTTACCCCTTTTTGCCTCAGTTTAAAAAATAAGCATGAAAAATGAAAAACCATGGCACAAAGCAGATCAATTTAGGGGCGATTATATTGCAAAAAAGTTTCATGCCAGGATTCTTTTAAATAGTGGAGAAGACTCCTCTCTCCTCCCCCTTACTTAAAATATTTCTCCAGACTTGTTATGTAATAGGAGGTACACTTGTAATATTAACCTGATTTTATTTTGATTGTTTATCTGACATTCAAACATAAGACTCATTCTTTGGAAATGAATGCTAAGCAAAACCAACATGGATAAACCAAAGACAAGGAATTAAATGTAAAGGTTTCTTACCTTTCCCCAAGCTATGCTCATTTAAGACATCAATCTCCCTAACATTTTACTTGTTACTCTCTGCACCTTCTCCTCTCTTCCGATATCTATTACTAACATCCTCTCTCTCATACAGCACAGTGAGAGATGGATCCTTGCATCATGGGAAGCATCTTAAAATCAGGAGATTTCTGGGTTGAAATGCTGCCTGGACCATTTAATAGGTGTGTGATCACAGGCAAATCATTTAGCCTCTGTAATACTTTCACTACCTTCCTCACAGGGTTGGTATGGGGGAGGGAAAAAGAATTTTATAAAAAATACCCTACTAAAACAATGTGAGGAGTCGTTGTTGTTATGACAGTGTTGGTTAAAATCTCCCAGCAGCTCTTTACTTCCCCTCTTCCTCCTTCTTCCAACAACTTTCTAAGGCAAGGCAAGGCAAGAAAAGACTCCTCTAAAACTAATAGCACCCATGCTTAATAACTGTTCAACTTGAAATTTAGAGACGGAATATGGAGGAAAAAGAGCTGGGCTTGGGAGCCTGAGGTCAGAATCCCAACTCAAACACTTACTACTTGTTGGACCAGGGACAAGTATTCATTGAAATTCTCTGCCTTCCAGTGTTCTCCTCTGTAAAATGGGATAAATGGGATAATCCAGTACTTACAATAGTATGTACTTACTTAAAATGGGATATATAGTACTTACCTCACAAGTAAGGATCAAAAAATATGGCGCGCGTGCGTGCGTGCGTGCGTGCGTGCGTGCGTGCGTGCGTGTGTGTGTGTGTGTGTGTGTGTGTGTGTGTGTATGTAGCACTTTGCAGTTCCCAGTGGCACAATGCTGGGCCTGCAGTTAGGAAGACGCACTTTTGGTACACTCTGTTTTAATTTGGGTGCACATCTCAGCATCCCTCTTACATCTGTAAATCACTTGACGACAGGCACTAAGATGATGCTTCAGAGAGCAAGGAAGATCTAACCCAAGACACTGACGTTAGGAGACCTGGATTCCAATCCTGCCTCTTAGAAGCGACAAGTCACATAGCTGCTCTGAGTCTCCATTTCGACGGGAGGACAGGTTAGGCATCTTCAAGCAGCTGGACCTCTAGCTGTGAAATAGGAGTAAAAGTAGCCCCTACTTCCCAGGGTGGCTATGAGCATCAAATGAGATATAAAGCACTTTGCAAACCTTGATACATAGATGTTAGCCATCATCATAGTCATTATAGAACTTAAAAAAAATGAGCAGAATTTGCAGAGTGGCAAGATTTGTGCTCCATATAAGGAAAACCTTTATAAACCCTGAGACTGTGTAAAAGAGGAATGCATTGTCTTGGGGGGCTGTGGGTTTGCCAGCACTTTGGGGTTGTCAATCAAGCCTTTTGTTAAGGATAGTGTCCAAGAGACTGCATTTAGATGAAGGTCGGACTAGACAGCCTCACAGGGTCCTTGTAATTCAGAAATTCTGTGACCTTCACGCAGAGGCTTGGTATCTTTCTTTGTTTAATATTAAAGATTCTCTATGAATATTCAGAACCACCGCAGTGCTGTTGCACTCAGTTAACAGTAGAGGGCAGATTTTAACAGATAACCGAAATCAAAGCCTTTTTAAAAAATCTGCTCAAAGCCAAAAAAAAAAAAGGAAAAGAAAAAAGTATCAAGAAAAGAAAAACAACGGAATCCAACAGCTAATTTAAAAAACCGAAGTGGAATGAGGCATTCACTGCTCTGCCTTGGGCCAGCTAGATTCGAGGACTGCATTTTTAAAAGCTGAGATTTTAAAAAACCTAGATAGGGAAGAAAGTAAGACCTGAGGCTCTCTTGGGTAGGGGTACTCGATGGGTCCAGATAAGTGCCCGAGGAAATCCTAGTCCGCTTAATAACAATAGCTAGTAAAGGGTGAAATGAGATACATGTTATCTCCTTTGATCTTCATGACAATCTAGTGGGCTAGGGGCTAGTATTATCCCCACTTTACAGATGAGGAAACTGAGGCTGTTAGAAAGGTTATGCGATTTGCCCAGGATTACATACACAATCAAATATCTATTATCCAATATGTGTTTCCTTTTTCATGTAGCTTTAGCAGCATAGTGAGAGACGGACGCAGGTACCATGGAAGGCGTCTTAGATGCTTAATAAAATGCCACTAAATCTGTGAGACAGGATTCAAATTCAGGTCTTTCTCACTCCACCTGCAACACTCTATCTTCTGTATCATGTAGCCACCTGCCGACTCTCCCAGAAGACATTAGGGTCAAGAGTGTGCCTAAAGTGGATTGACTCCCATGGGTGGACCTCCCAGCCCAAAGTCAATTCTTAAACTTGATATTTCAGTGCTAACATAAACTCTCAACGACAGGAAATCGGACCCATCCTATTCAAGAGCTCCATTAGCATCTTCCTATGCGAGTCTCCAGGGGGCACTATTAAATAGGCTGGGAGTTGGTCTCCAGTATGGAAATGTAGAAGGTGCTAGAACAGAAGCATCCTTCAGGGAATCTCCAGAAACCTTTTGGTTTAAAAACTTCACCTTACCTGTGTTAGCACGGCCTGCCTGATCCGTGGTGTTCCTCAGGCCCAAGCAGTAAACCAGCATGGAGAAAAGCACACAAGAAGGGAGAAAAATTTACTGTTCTAAGTTAGAGCTTTGATCAATAGCAAAACTCAGAGATTCATAGACTCCATTAGATTACAAGTTCCTTGAGGGAAGGGGCTATCTAGGGGCTATCTTTATATGTATATATATGTCTTTATATTTCCTGTATCCCTGGCACATTGCCTGGCATGTAGTAGGTGATTAATAAATGTTTACTGATAATGATAGAGCTAAAAACTGACTGTAAAAGTCATCTAGCCCAATGCCTTCATTTTACAAATAAGAAAACTAGGGCTCTTGTAAGAGCAGGTGACTTGTTTGAGGTCACAGGTGGCAGAGCTAGAAATTTGAAGGCAGGTCCAAATTCAGCACTTTTTCCTTTTCTCCCTTCCCCATCGCCTCCCTGGCTCTGACAGCCCTATCTCCATCAAGAAAATCAGAATGGTTTCCAAATGTCCCACAACCCTGTGGTACAGTATACACTTCTGTTGTATGCGGAAGAGAGGAAAGTGAATCTTGGGGCAATGTTGTAATGCTCATATTAGTTTATTAAACAGAAAGCACATGGGAATAATGGTCAGAGTTCATCTCAGAGTCCAAGTCCCAGGTTCAAGTTCTACCTCTGATACCTACTGGCTATGTGACCTTGAGCAAGAGACTTCACTTCTTAGGGCTACAGGCAGCAAAGAAAGAAAAGTGGTTGCCCATCTGTTTGGGGACAGAATGTTTCTCACCTGAAGTTCCTTGCACCAGTCCTCAGGTCTAGCTGAAAACATGCTTTGATGAGGAGGTACTGTTGTAGGCACAGTTGGAAGAATTTAAAAAGCAGTGACTAATGCCCTTCAATCCAAAAATCACAAGTCACTCTTACACTTCAATATTTTGTTGTTCCGTCCTTTCAGTTGCATCTGCCTCTTGACTTGTAGTTTTGGGGTTTTCTTGGCAAAGATACTGGAGTGGTTTACCATTTCCTTCTCCAGCTCATTTTACAGATGAGGAAACTGAGGCAAACAGGGTTAAGTGACTTGCCCAGGATCACACAGCTAGAAAGTGTCTGAGGCCAGATTTGAATTCAGGAAAATGAGTCTTCCTGATTCCATATTTCAGATGCTCAAGAGTACTATGTTAATAACATAAATCTATTTTGTCAAAAACCTTTCTAAGAGTTTGATGGCAAAGCAGATAGAGCACTGGACCTGGCATCAGGAAGACTTGAGTTCAATAGCTATGTGAGCCTGGGCAAGTCGTTCAATCTCTGTCTACCTCAGTTTTTTGTATTTGCAAAATGGGGATAATAGTCCCCACCTCTAGCTAGGTGTCAGGGTGGTGGATAGAGCATTGAGCCTGGAGTCAGGAAGACCTAAGTTCAAATCCAGCCTCAGATACTTACTAGCTATGTGACCCTGTTTGCCTCAGTTTCCTCATCTGCAAAATGAAGTGGAGAAGGTAATGGCAAATCACTCTAGTATCTTTGCCAAGAAAACCCCAAATGGAGTCACAAAGAGTCAGACACAACTGAAAAGACTCAACAAGAACACAGCAACTACTACCTTCCAGGGTTGTTGTGAGGATGAAATGAGAGAATTTGCGCAAAGTGTTTGCAAATCTTAAACTTATAAATAAATGCAAACTATTATTACTCATGCTAGGTAAACAAATGCTACTTCAAATATCCATACTTTTAATACACAATGCTGAGTCTAATCCAAAGGGCATTACTGTCAGAGTCAGAAGACCTCCGAGTCCAGGTCCCAAGGCTTACACCCCATGGGACGCTGCCTATCCCAAACTGAGTCTCAGCTTCTGCACCAGCATTTCCTACTTCATTACGGAATGTCTGCAAGGAGGAAATGCTCTCCAAGGCTTAACATACTATATAAATGCAAACCACTAGCAACTTGCTTCCTCTCCGACTCATTTATCCATTTGAGATGAAAGCAGACTCTCTCTTTCACACTGGCACAAGGGCCTGAAACAAGCCCCTGCTCCATCTGTACAGCCCTGCACTCCCTCAGTGGCTTTCTCTTCTTATTGAAAATTCTAGAAACTCACCCTCCTCCAAAGTCTAAGAAGAATTTTCTCTTTCTGTCTCATCTGGACAAGTCCTTTTCCTAACAAAACCATAAGATCTTCAAAGACAGGGTTTATTTACATTCTTTTATTAAGGTAAGGCTGCATGGTACAAGGGAAAGCATACTAGGTTGGATATCAGAAGACATGAGTTCAAATCCTGCCCCTATTACTTACCTGCATGACCTCAGGCAAGTCAACCTCTCCAGGCTCCAGACCTTCCTCATCACTACATTCTGTGGGTTCCACTGGAGGAGCTATAAGCCTCTTTTTAGCTCTGATCAGTTCTATGGTCCTGAGATCTCCTTTAATCTCAAGAGGGATACAAGAACATAGTATTAGAAACATAGTTTCATAGAAGTAGATCTAAAAGGGACCTTGGAGACCATTTGGTTCAACCCCCTCATTTTACAGATGAGAAAACTGATGCTCAAGATCAAATGACTTGCCCAAGGTCACAGGTACTAAGAGGCAGCGTTATGAATGTGGGTTTTCTGAGTTCATTCAGTAGCCTTTTCCATTGTACCACACTGCCTCCCTTGATCAACACTGACTTTAGCCACTTTTAATTTGTTGAAAATTGGGGGTGGGGGTGAGACTAGAAAATATAACGCACCTTTAATAAAAATCATGTCACCAGTCTAGAAATTCAAAGAGGATAAGGAGTAAGAAAAGGAAGTGTGTGTAGAACTAAGTTTTATTTGTGGGTGCCTAATTATCATGAGTTAATTAATTCATTGAAAAATGAATTTAAAAATAAAGTAGCCCATCACTAATGAGGAGAACAGAATTTCTTTATATGAATGTAAGCAAATTTCTTTATAAGAAGTTGCTTGAAGCATGTGAAACAATGAGAAAGAAGTCTGTGGTTTACCACACAAAGGCAGATGCGAGCACCAGGGGTAGGTGGGCCATGTAATCAGGGATGCTCAGCCCATGGCCAGAGCAAAATACAGCCTGCTAAGGAGCTGCTCGATCTTCATGCAAGCAGAAAATCTGCCAGGTGAGCACGTTCTAGACAGGCAAGAGGTCTGGCTCCAGTGATTCGCCTCACCTCAACGCCCAACATAGTCTCCTGCTGAGCTGGCAGCATCTCTGACCTAAATTAACACTGCAGTTTTAATTCATTTATTTTTGGTAAAATATCTACATTTTCCTCAGATGCTGAGGATCCAATTTCCATTTAATTAGATTCCCTTTCTTCTTTTTCCTCCCCTCTTTCTCTCTTTTGTCTTCCCATACCAGTTCAACTAAATTCTTTTTTAAAATTATTTAATTTTTTTTTTTGGTGGGGGGGCGGTTAGTAACCGAAAACCTCCCAAGAATAATTGCAGAGTGTTGTCGGGGCAGAGTGGGAGGGAGAGGGTGGCAGCTATATTTAGCACCAATGAATGTGAGAGGCTGTTTCAAATCCCAGGCTGGCACAGCTTGATCTTCTGGGTCCCATAGGGGGATGGGGCTGGCTCTGTGGATGTGCAGACTCAGGCAAAAACCTGCCGAGGCAGCCAATAGACCCATTATTTGGTTCACATAACTTGTTAGAATCCTCCCAGAGCTCACAACGAGCTATTGTTTTTCTAAGTCCCTTTCATGACTTTGTAAGCAGGCTAATTCAAAGCAGACTAGCCTGTTTTCCCTGCTGGAATAAAAGAATCTTCTCAAAGAGCTTTTTAACTGTGACCATGGATGCAGCCTTCAACGCCACACAAAGGAAAGAGCTGAAGTCATATACAGAACGCTGCTTCTTAGTGCTTCAGTCTCCAACACGCCAATGTAGGTCCATCTTTTTGGAAGTGGTCTTTGCATAATTATCTCCTCCTCCCCCTCCGCCTTCCCCCCACTTTTAATCTGCTGGATGACCTCATGCATCAACATTCCACTGGAGGAAACTGCCTCGCTGAGATCGGAGCCCTGGAAAGTCTGCACCAAGCCTGTAAGACCAGCTCTGAAAAGGGGCCTTTTACCACCACAAAGGGGGAGTCTCTAAATCTCTCTCCCTGCTCATGTGTGGTTAATAAGGCCTTCTGGGAAAGATGGTTCTGGTGGAACACGGACTGCAGCCTGTTTTCCTGGTGTTTACCTGTAAAGCGATCTTGGGGAGGGCACATGATTTTATTTAGTCTGACAAGTGGTTTTGGCAATACGCCACCGCACCCAAGGAGCTTGTATTCTGGGATGACATTTTCCCCGCAGCTATCTGGCTGTTGAGATACCAGGTCTTTGTGAAGCTAGCGGATACAGACGATGAAATGCTACTTTCTACTTTCAGCAAAACTGATAAAAATCACCACTAGGCTGCCATCCCTCTCCCCTACACACACACACACACACACACACACACACACACACACACACATGCGCACACACACACACACACACACACTTAAAAAACCTCTTTATTCTCTCTGTCCTTACTGAATCTGCTTTATTCAAAATCTTTTTTTTTTTTTTAAATAATGGCCATTGGGTGTGGAGGTATTACTCAGAAAAGTAATGGAAATCCTACATTTTTCCTCCAGGAAGTCCTGATTATTTCTGACACCAGAAGGGATGACTAATCTCCTCACTAAATGCTTTCTCATATGATAATGATTGCAACTGACTTATGTATAGAGGTTTCTTCATCTGTAAAATGAGGGAGTTGTCCTTTCACTCATCAAATGGGCCAGAAGAGTAGAATTGCACGTTGGTGGGATGGTGGGGAAAGAGGCGTTCTACTTACACTACTTTGTTGGTGGGACAAAACATAAGCACAAGCTTTTGGGAGAGCAAAGTGGCAACCTAGGGCAGGAGTCACGAAAATGATCCTACTTCTGGACCCCAAAGGCCCACTATTAGAGCTGCATCCTAAGGATGTCATTAAAGGAGGGTGTACAAGACAGGGAGAAGACCTACCTGCATGAAAATATTCATAGGTCCCTCACTTGAAATAGTGATAAAGTGGAAACAACCCCTATGCTCAACAATTAAGGATTAGTGGAATAAGCTATGGTAATTTAATGTAATGGAATAGGGTTGTTCCATTAAAAGAGATTAATAATACAAAGAAATATGAAAAAAATAATGCGAAGATAGCAGAATTAGGACAGTGTGTATAGAGATAGTTTAAGCCAGTAACAAAAAAAGTTTTATAAGTACACAAACAGAAGGGAGATAAAAGAGGGAAATAGACAAAATAAGGTAGAAATGTTACATTTCATTTTTCTGTCATAAGTTCACTTTCTAAATAGCGTAGGCTACTAAATTGGAAGTTTTATCCATATTCTATTTATGTTACTGTTTATGATAAACTTACCACTCTATTTAAATAAAAATAAAATCAGGAAGTTGCACTGCTGGAGCTCAAAAAGTCCCTTCCAGCTCTAACATTTTATGACACCATGAGTTGTCTTATGTCCATTACTCACTACCCATGCTCTATCAACCCATCAAGAAGTTATTTACTAAGTACTCTGTGTTCCAGGAACATAGTAGTTCTTGCTGTTAACGACACAAAAACAATGAACGAAACAATTCCTCATCTAAACAAACTTACAGTCTAATAGGAGTGGACACGTATATACAAAAATACATAGCATAAAGTTAATAAATAGAAATATATATATACAAGATGCTTGCATCCTTCAAGGATCCATGATACATTCTCCAAAATCCAAAATTCCTTATAGGACCTATGATCTTGACCCATGAGTCATGAGACAAGAAATGAATCTAGACTCATCCTCCAATCTCCCCTGAAGACACACCCAAAAGATCACTTAAATAAACAGAGAAACCAAAGTGCTGGGCATCATCTGTGAATGAGACAGAATGACACTTACCCACCCTTGCACACAGGCAACTACACGTAAATGGTGATACAGGACTCTGATTGCTACCCATTAAGAAAGGTATGTGATAACAGCTAAAGAAGACCTAACAATCATCAATTCAGAAGACCAAAGAGAGAGAAGGTGATGATGGATCAAAACAAATGGGTTGCTTCAGTCTAGAATGATGAAGGGTCGAGGATGAAAGGGAATGGGGAGATGACCGAAGTTGAGCAAATTACCAACGGTAACGAACAGGACAAACACAGATTTATTGGCCAGTTCTCAGCACAACTGATATAGGAGGCACTGTCTTGAACCTCAAGAAAAAAATCTAAAAAGTGCAACTTTAGATCTCAAATAGGAAATACTTAGAACATACTATCATAAGTGATTGGTAAAGACTGAAAATGGGCTCAAGAAGGACTTCAATAAGTTCACAGACAGTAAATTTACTTGTTAGTGAGTTGGTCTACATCCTTAACCTTTTGAAGTGATAACAACTGGTGCTTTAAGGCTAGCAACAAGGTTCAGGTAGAGCCCTGAAGCTCACACCTGGTAATGCCTTCAGTTCCTCAGGGGCCCTCCCTCAGACTGGATAGCTCCTTCCAGAACCTTTATTTATGGAGAGTGCTATAATGCTAATGAGAGTTAAAGATCTTCCCCACCCATTAATGGGCTTGCCCACAAAGGGAAGCTTGATTAGGGGAGATTTGTTTTGTAAGAAGGCTCACATCTTTGGTTAATTTCTAATGAGGCACTGCTTCTCACTTTGAGGTGAGGTTTTATTTTGGGGGCTTACCCATTGGAGGTGTTTGTTTAGTCCAAGGAGACTCTGGGTAGCCGCCAAGGAGCCCCCTGGCTTTGAATACCCAGATGTTGGTGCTTCTCTCTCTGGTTTAACCATGTATGTTTGTAATGGTCAGACAACTGGATCTGTCTGTTGTTCTTGGTGTATGTATTGCTTATGATCAGACAGTTGGAAGCCCTGTCTGTTGGTCTTTATTTCTCTATCTGTATTTTCTCTGAAGGTCAGGGTGCTTTTTTTCCTGAACTAATTGAATGATATATGTGCTTGATTAAAGCAGATTGTTGACCCCTCAAAAGTTGTTAGAAGAGCAGATCCAAGAACCTGTACAGTGGGCCCTCCTGTGTATACTGGGGTCCTTGGTGTTATAAGTGCCCAGACCAGCCATGTCTCATTGTTCTCCAAGTTGCACACCAGATTTTCTCTCCTAGGCTTCCATCTCCAGCTGAGTCCTTTTGGGGGCCTTCTGTCTCCATCTTTCAGCTTCCTTTTGGGTGATGTCTTCCTCCGCTAGACTATAAGCACCTTGAGGGCAGGGAATGTCTTTTGACTCTTGTTGTATCCCCAGCACTTAGCACAGTGCCTGGCACTTAATAAATGTTTATTGATTGGTTAGCCCATGCTAAGTGCTTAATAAATGCTTGTTAACTGACTGCCTTTGACTATATTATATCCTTTGAGCCCCATAATAACCTTTGAGGGAGCTACTACAGGTATGATTACTTTCAATTTACAGATGAGGAAACAGAGAGGTTAAATAACTTTCCCATGGTCATACGACTAGCGTGTATTGGAGGCCATACGTTAAGGTCAGGTCTTCCTTGACTCTAATTCTAGAAAACTTTCTCCTTTCCCCCTCCTCCCCATCCCATTTTCTCTCTATACTGGTGACTGGATGGACAGCAACCATAACAACTCTTACAAAAAATCATGATGTCATAGATTTAGAAGAAACCTTAGAAGTCACAGTCCAACCTCTCATTTTACAGATGAGGAAACTGAGGCCCAGAATATTTAAGTGATTTACTTAAGTAAACCTTTTCAAGAGCTAGTTAAACCCTCCTACAATTTGAAAGCAGGTCCTCTGACTCCAAAAGACCCAATGCTTTGTCATGACACAGTAGTAAGCTTGGTTCTATCATTAGATACAAAATACTTAGGCCAAACTATTTGATATGAACCAGTATGGAAGTTCTTAGGTTTAGAGTTAACAAGAATTGGCAGTTCTACATGTTATGATTTGAAGAGTTTCAAAGAACCATCTTCCACCTCCCCCTGAAAAAAACCATTTTCTTTAACAGGCTGCTGTGGTATTCCCTTTCTCTTTGGGGATAAGGAGTTATGTTTGGACAAGGAACTTTAAATGCTGTCTGGGAAGAGGTCTCAAAGTGGGGTCTGAGGACCCCAGTGGTGACAGACTGAATGCAGAAGCGGTTATGAGAATGCAGCTGTCTTCTATTAAATCAGATGTTAAAAAAGATTTGCAAAAACATAAAACAATACCACTTTTCATTATTTTTTGTTTTGAAAACATAGCTGTGTTTTATAAAAATGTGTTATGTCAACCACAGTGAATTTATTCTTCTTTTTAAATGAATATTTTAAAAAACTATCAGTTCTAATTTCAAAACCGGTGAAGGTCAATAGATATAATCTATGTAAAAGATCTCTTTGGGGTCTTCAATAATTTTTAAGGGCATAAAAGGTCCAGAGACCAAAGAGCTTGAGAACTGATGCTTTCAAACATTCTTACCATTCTTGGGGGCAGCTAGGTGGCACAGTGGATAGAGAATTGGACCTGGAGCCAGGAAGCCCTGATTTCAAATCTAGCCTCAGTTTCCTCATCTGTAAAATGAGGATAATAACAGCACCTCCCTCCTAGGGTTGTCATGAGGACCAATTGAGAGAAAATTTTGGAGTACTTAGCCCAGTGCCTGACACATAGCAGGGTCTACAAAAATGTTTATTAATAATAACAATATCTTACCTAACAAAATGGTAGAAGATGGCCATCATACAATGCTGTCAATGATCTCAGAAGCCCATTTTTCAGTAAGACCACAAGGCTGTGAACTATGGAACACCACAATCTCTGGAGAACCGAAATCTCAAGTGACGCAAAGAGAGCATGTGCAGGACATAGCCCATTACCAACCAAGACGTGCACTCAGAAAAAGGCAGTATGAAAGATGTTATCAAGGCCAGGTGTGGCCAGTCACATAGTAAGAATAAGAGGCAAGCAATGGAGAGACAGACAGCTCAAGGGATACAGCAGGATTACTACCAGTGCCCTGGGTGAACCCACCACTGAGGTTCTTTGACACAAACAAGACTCTCCAGAATAACACAGTGGAGCAAGGTTTGATCTAAAATCTGGTGGAAGGAGCCCATGCACATTAAAAAATTAAATCAAGATCCCTCCAAGAATCAAGTTAACATGTTAGCATAATTTATCAGATCAGCTAATCCAGTATATATAGTGAAGTCCAAAGAAGACTGGATACATTAGAGATCAAGGGTTTTTTTGGGGGGGGGGCGGGGAGGTGGAGGAGAAGGGTGGAGTACAGTGGGAAAGAGAAGCCAAGAAAATTCTGAAAGGAGTGATCGGCAAAGACCCAAAAGACAAACATTCCCTTACTTTGCCATTTCGCCAAGGGCTATTCCTTTAAAAGGCATTTCCTCCTATTAAAAAAAATAAATAAATCTTTTGGTTTCATCTACTAAGGTATGCATTGTAAGCAGAGGAAAATACCAAGACTTCATGCCACTTAGCCATAGTCACTAGTTACACAATGAATAGGGAGATGCAGTGACAAAGGCAGGAGGCATTTTGTTCTCCCAATCCGGAGTACAATAAGATTTTTTTTAATTTGCAGAGCAGTGGAAAGAATGTCATTATATTCAATTACTGAAAAGTAACCCATGACCCAAATAACAATTTTTGGAAGAACAAAGCATTAAAAACTGATAGATATCCATTTGGAAGTTTGGGGTTTTTTTGGGGGGGAGGCAAGGATGGATGGAGTACACAAATGAAAGAGGAGAGGAATACCAAAAATGTTTCCCCCTGACCCCCAAAAGCAAGAGCCTAAAGAGCGAAAGGCCAATGAATTTAGAGGACAAAATCCCCAACTCCACCAATAAAATCTAAATATCAAAATTCTACCATGAGGTCTGAAAATGCCAGCTGGAGGCAACAGCCCTGAGAGGAATGCCTGGCAGAAAACACTGACAAGAATTCCAAACAGCTATGGGACTTCCCACTAGTCACGTGGTTCTCCTTTATCCTAAACTCAGAAGAGTTAGTGGTGGCTAAGCAACGAGGGAGCCTGTCCTTTCAGGCTATATTAATAAGGCTTCAATACAAACTGCACAGCAGGTAGGAAGGAGGACAGAGAATACAAATTGGATTGAATTCAATTCTGTATTCATTCTCCACCGATCTGTATCCCTTCCAAAACTGCTTTGCCACCCTCCCCTCTGTGACCCCCATGTCACATCCACGGCTGGAGAGACTGGGGGTTAGCAGTCCAGTTTTGTCTCTTCCACTAGGCCAGAATGATTCATGAGGAAGTGTAAGACAGGCTTAGTCTCATACCACTCCTTCTTTTGGTATCTTGTGGAAATTATACTAAAAAAGGGATAGGGAAAAATAATCTATGACCTCATCACCATGGAGGACAGCATGCTTTTATAAAAGGGTCTGGGGTTCATGGCAGACAATCTGAAACACACTGACCAGCTCGCTTCCTTTTAAGAGGATTAGAATGGCCAGTGTGCACGCTGGAGCCATTTCAACCCCTGCCTGGCTTCGACGTGAAACAATTACTTCTCACAATTTCCTCCTCTTGTAGCAGCAGACAAGTGGCAGACATTCGAACTAGAACCATAGCAGAAAAATCATACCAGTTTGAAAAAGAAATGGCCTTAGAAATCATTGATCAATAAGCATTTGTTAAGTGTTACCATGTTCCAGGCTAAGTACTAGAACACATAAAATCTATTTATTTCTTTTTATAATGAGGCCATGATTTTTATTATGCACAACTCATTAAAGCAGAGGTTTTTACCCTGGCATCCACAGATAGATTTCAGATTTCACAATCGATTTTGTGAACAGTTTCCATGACTTTGGATGTGAAAAAAAAATTACACCCCAATTTTCAACAACTTTTCATTGAAATTTAGTATTTTCTATTATTGTGGATTTTTTAAAAAATTATTCCGAGATCATAGGGGTCACCAGATTGCCAGAGGGATCTAAGACACAAACAAGGTTAAGAATCCCTGAATTAAAGAGAACATTTTCAACAAGCAAGGGGTCCAAGGTTCAATCGTAGACCATCAACTCCACGTAAAGAACAAAGCAAAAAAGTTAAAGATACAGGGGAAAAGTAAACCTCATTTAAAATGGAAGATTGGAAGGAAAGAGATCAGGTTGTGAAGGGCTTTAAAAGCCAAACAATGGATTTTATATTTGATCCTGGAGACAATAGGGAGCCATGGGAGTTTATGGAGTAGGGGAGTGACATTTAACCACCTTGATACTTTTCTCCTGCAAACAAAGCTATCTTGCAGAAAAGGGAGAAAATCTAAAGTCTAGTCTCACCTAGCTAGCATTAACCAACAAAAGTAAAGAGTTGCCCAATAAAACTTGCCTTCTACAGAAATAACTGCATATAATAATTTCACAGAAATTTGATGATGCTCTTGCTACTCCAATGATCACAAGTTTTGGGGAATTTGTTTGTCTGAAAGATGATGTACTTCAGGTCCTAAGAGGTATTTGAGGCATTGTGGCACAATGGAGAGAGAGCCAGCCTTAAAGTCAAGAGGACCTGGGTTCAGGTCTTGCCTCCAACACATACTGACTGTGTGACCTGGAACATCTCACTTAATCTCTCAGCGCTCTAAGCAAGTTTCTAGTCAAGTCAACAAACATTTATTGAGCACTGATTACGTGCCAAGTATTGTGCTAAGGACTGGGGATACAAAGAAAAGCAAGCAAAGCCCTTATCCTCATGGAGTTTACATTGTAATGGGGAAAGCAACATGCAAAAAAACCGATGCGCTTACAAGATATATACTGGGCAAATGGGAGGTAATCAGTCAGTCTGTCAACAAACATTTAGTAAGCACCTATCATGTGCTTGGCACCATGCAGAACCCTGAGAGACAGCACTATCAGTTAGGGGGAGGGGAAGAGAGAAGAGTGAGGGAGAAAGCGGAAGAGGGAAAGGCCTCTTGCCTAAAGTAGGATTTAAGTTGAGTTCCGAAGGACTGGAGGCAAAGACACAGAGGGAGAACATTCTAGGCACAGTATAAGCATGGTATAAGTAAAGGCAGAGGCATAGGAGATAGCCAGAGTGGACAGAGCACCACGTGTGGAGTCATGAAGACTTCTCTTCCTGAGTTCAAATTCAGTCTCAAACACTTATTAGCTGTGTGACCCCGGGCAAGTCACTTTACCCTGTTTGCCTTCGTTTCCTCATCTGTAAAATGAATTGGAGAAGAAAACAGCAAACCACTCTAGTATCTTTGCCAAGAAAACCCCAACTGAAATCATGAAGAGTTGGACATGACTGAATGACTGAATTCAATTCAATTCAATTTGATGACTGATCAGTAACAAAAAGCAGCACAAAGGCCAGTGACTCTAAATCAGAATGTCTGAGGAAAGTCATGTCTAGTAAGACTAAAAAGGTAGGAAGGAACTAGGTTGTGAAGGTCTTTAAAAGCCAGACAGAGGGTTTCAGATTAGATTCTGGAGGTAATAAAGAGCCCGCTGGAATTTATGGAAGGGAGAGGTGATGTGGTCAGACCTATACTTTAGGAAGATCATTTTGGCAGCTGAATGGAGGACAGTCAGGAGTGGGGACACTCACTAAGGAGTGACTGCAACAGTCCATGCGCAAGGCAATAAAAGCCTACCCAAAGGTGGGAGCTATGCCGGGAAAGAGAAGGATGTATACAAGAGATACTGTAACTGTAGATTCAACAGGACTTTGGCAATAGATTGGATATGTGGAGTAAATTCAAGGAAGGAGCTGAGGATACCCATCAGGAACAAAGCCCAAAAGGCCTTTAAACTGTGCGTATCCTTTGATGCGGCAATATCACTGCTAGATATATATCCTAAAGAGATTTAAAAAGGGGGGTGAGTGGGTGAATGGGAAGAACCTATCTGTACAAAAATATTTATAGCAGCTCTTTTTGTGGTGGCTAAGAATTGGAAATATTATCACTAACTGATAGTGCTGTCTCTCAGGGTTCTGAATGGTGCCAAGCACATAGTAGGTACTTACTAAATGTTGATGGTTTGTGGTGGTTAAGAATGATGCCCGTCAATTGGAGAATGAACAAGTTATGGTATATGATAGTAATGGAATATTATCGTTCAGTAAGAAATGATGAGCAGGATGATTTCAGAAAAACTTGGACTTAAATAAACTGATACAAAGTGAAATGAGAAGAACCGGAACATTGTACACAGTAATAGCAACAATGTACAATCAACAACTGCAAATGACAACTATTCTCACAGTGATCCAAGGCAATCCCAAAGGGAGTCACAATAAAATATGCTATCCACCTCCAGAGAAAGAACTGATGTTGTCTGAAGAAAGAGTGAAGTGGACTACTTCTCTCTCCCTTCCTCTCCTTCTTCTTTGTTTCTTTTTGAGTTTTCTTGCACAAAATGACAAATATGGAAATGTTTTACATGACTTGCACAGATTTAACCCTTATCAAACTGCTTACCATCTCAGGGAGGGGTAGGAGAGGAAGGAAGTGAGGGATAAAACTTAGAACTCAACCCTTTAAAAAATTATTAAAAATTGTTTTTACATGTAATTAGGGGGAAATAATTTTTATAGGAGGAGAATCAGGAGAGAGTAATGTCATAAAAACCTAGAGAGAAGACAGTATCCAGGAAAAAAAGGGTGCTCAACAGTGGCTGCAGAGGTCAAGATATATGAGGATTGAGAAAAAGCCATCAGATTTGTTCTGATAATAAGAGATCATTAGCAACTTCGGAGGGAGCTGTTTCCATTAAAGGATGAGGATGGAAGCCAGATTGCAGAAAGGAGAGAAGAGAGTGAGAGGAGAGGAGACAGAGATACTCATTGTAGTTGGCTTTCTTAAAGAGTTTTAGCCAGGAAAGGGAGGGGAGATGTAGAATGGAGAGCTTAGTGGAGACAGATGGAGGGCTTTTCAAGGATGGAGAGACACAGACATATTAGTTGTCAGCAGGGATACAGCCAGTAGAAATGGAGAGACTGAAGATTACTGAGAGGGTAGAGATGACAGATGCAGAAAGAACACGGGCTAGAATGAGATCACGAAGGCACACAGGGCAAAGAGAAGAGTCACATCTTTGTCTGATACAGAAGGGAAGGAGGAGATAGTAGCAGAAGCCTTCTAAGTGAAGTGAGAAGGGAAAGAGGGAACTCTTGGTGAATAGACTCCATTTTTTTTCTCAGGGAAGGACAAATTTGAACTCAGGTCTTCCTAACTCCAAGCCCATCACTCTAGACACATACCACCTATCTGCCTCCAAGTACAAGCCATGTTAAAAATATAAAAATTTAATAAAAACCCTTAAAAAATGTAGCCATTCTGCATCCACTTCCTAGAACTTTAGCTCTACCTATTGTGCACTGAACAAAGAATATGTGTTCTTTGGCATGGCCCAAGTGACATTTAGTCCCTGCAGGGCACTGTGAAGAGGCTCTAAAGTCCAAAAGAGCAAAGTTGGCCCTTATTCCCAGGACACATCCTCATTTCTCCTGGATAGTATCATCCTCTCTTCAGGGATGGTATCCTCCCTTCAGGGATGGTATCCTCCCTATCAGCAGGGGCAGTCAGCTGACCCCCTCCTGCAGAGTCCATTCATGGACATTCAATGACTGAATGATGGCCAGCCTGAAGAGTGATCTACGAGACACGGACCCCACTCACAGCTCTAGGTAAAGCAGCCTTCTGTAAACTCATGTCTCTAACAAGGTTTTAACAAAAAACCCTTCAGATACCACCACCAAGACCACCCTCCATCAGTCTACAAGCCACAATTTGCCCTATAATAACTGCATAAGATAAAATTTTTTAAAAATGAGAAATTAAAAAAAAAAACTTACACAATTGCCATAAGCCTCTCAATGTTTATTGGAGGGGGGAGCAAGTGTGGTATAATGGAAAGAGCATTGGAATCTGAGGTCATGAGCTGGAATCTTGCTTCTGGGGCTTACCTGCATGACACAATCTCTTACAGTCTCTAGTTCCTTATGAAAGAGTTATATTAGATGGCCTCTGAAGGCCCCAAATCTACAATCCCACGTGCCATTTCAACAACAGGATACCACAAAGTGTCTCAATCCAAGAGGATAGTCTAGAGACAGTAAGGTACTGCAGCAGATATTGTCAAGAAGACCAGAGCTCAGAGTCAAACTCACACACTTACTAGCTGCGTGACCCTGCACAAGTCACTTAACCTTTGTCTGCCTCAGTCTCTTCAGCTGCAAAATGAGAATAACAACACCTTACAAGGTTGCTGTGAGAACCAAGGAATTCACCTACATAAAGCATTCTGCAATCCTTAAAGTGCCACATAAAAGCTTGCTGTTGAGTCATTTCAGTTGTGCCTGACTCTTCGTGACCCCATTTGAGGTTTTCTTGGCAGAGATACTGGAGTTGCTCACCATTTTTTTCTCCAGCTCATTTTAGAGATGAAGAAACAGAGGCAAACAGGGCTAAGTGACTTCTGCTCTTCCTGAGGACACTTACTAGCTTCATGACCCTGGGCAAGTCACTTAATCATTGTTTGCCTCAGTTTCCTCATCTGTAAAAATGAGTTGGAGAAGGAAATGGCAAACCACTCCAGTATCTCTGGCCAAGAAAACCCCAAAAGGAGTCATGAAGATTCAGACACAACTAAAAAACAACAAAATTTCCTGATACCAGGCCAGGCGCTCTAGCCACTGTACTACCTAGTTGCCCATATAAATGCTAGTTGGATATAACATATTCCAAATGATCACAGAATCACAGATTTAGAGCTAGAAGTGACCAGAGTCCACCTAGTATGATTTCTCTTATTTTAAAAATGAGGAAACTGAGGACTGGAGACATTATATGATTTGTCCAAGGTGGCAGAAGTAGCAAGTATCAAAGGTAGCATTCAAATCCAAATCCTGTGACTCCAGACACAAGGGCACTTCCCATTTAATCATGCCTTCATGCAACCTAAGGAGAGTGGCATACAAATATTTGTGGAAGACAAGAACAAATCAAATCCACAATAAAACCAGTAAACCAACACAAGCAATTTTCCAGCATCCACATTAAGAGAAGGAGACACTTCCTAATCTTTCCCTAATTCTTCACTGATAGAGCTACAGGAGAAGGGAAGAGGGAACTGGGTGGGAAGATGGGAAATCAATGAAAAGAAAATATAATGGGTCTAGATCTCAAAATAAAATACATATGATTACAAAGGAAACCAACCACTCAGTAGACGATCGGACTGTGATCACCTAAATCTACAAGAAGGTCTTAATAATCATTGTAATTCTGAAATAGAATGAGTGCAAACAATATTTCTGGCAATAACAATAATATGAGAGGAAAATAAATGTGATTCCTAGTGGTGACAAAATCACAAGTACTAGTAATACTTCTGTGGGTCACTGCCTTCCTTCTTAATGGGAAGAAATGCTAAATGTAAGTTAGAAGTCAGTGAAGATGACATGTAATTTTTTTCCCATCAGTTCAGAGGCCTCCTCCCTAAAATCTGTCCATGGACTCCAGGGTAGGAACCCTTGGTCTAAATAATCCACAAATAGAATGATTTCTCCTTAAGTAATTAAAACATGGAATGACATCAATTCTAAGGGAAATAAATACCTTTAATTCTGCTTACTTCAGTAGCCAAATGTGTGTAGGTAGAAATAAGTGGCATATATATAATTATAAACAGCCTGATTATGTGAATTAGAGTCACCTATACCCTAGGAGGTGCCAATGCTTCAGTAATGGCAGACCTCAAAAGAGAAAAAGGATAGAAATAATCTTTCTGATGATAGGGACAGTACCCACAAAACAAATGTTTACTCCACTAAGGAGAAACTCATCACTCATTCCCACCTCAAAATAAGAGACTCAGAAGCTCTGAAAAGACAGCCATGCAAAAAAACAGGAGAAAGCCCAGGAAATTCTCTTGAGCCTTCCCTCCAGAAAAGAAAAGTCCCAAGGTGACATACAGGACTGGGAGAGGTCATGACTCATTACTATAATAGATTTAAATAGCTATAATAGATTCAGATCACGGAACCAGCTTCATCATTCGACTGGAGCATTAGTTAGTAACACTCACTTGGAAATGGAAACCCTGTGAATCATTCCACACACATGATTTAGGTTATGACCACCATATCATACCTTCACATATTCCATCACCGGGTCCAAGAGATGTGGATCCCTGCAAAGGAAAAACACAGATGAGTATAATGCTTCCTCTTAATGAGAAAAATGTCCAGACTATCTTATACTTCTGGAGTCACATTATAAAGCTGCAAATCCAAATCCAAGGGAAGTCACACAAACAATCAAGCTTTTGGTACAGTTGTTTAATATATTTCCTGTCAAAAATATGCAAAAAGCATTGATACCTCTGCAGTTAAATAAGAACTATAGAGCTACTTTTCAGCATAAAAAAATATATCTGAAGAACTCAAGGCAACACATTCTGAAAAAATTGTAGAATGCTAGCTTGTCCCTGGATCTACCTCCCAGTTTTTGTACACATGACTAAATTTCTTAACCTACCCCCAATTTCCTGATCTCTAAAATGGGAATAATAGCATCTCATCTTTACTTCTTTCATAATGAGATGTAGTCATCAATTCATCTAAAATTTTTACCTAATGAGGACTGGGCTGGGTTTTGAGGTCAGGGAAGCTTGAATTATTAAAGTTAATTCTCTTAATTCATTCCTCTTTTCATGGGCAGAAACAACTGAAAATTGACCTCTCTCCAAATACATTTCAAAGTTGCCAATAATTAAATCACCAAAGGAACATCCAAGTGATTTTAAAGTAATGAAAAGTGAGCCTTGTTAATGAGGAGACAGGCAAAACTCAGAATAACTGAATGGACCTTAAAAAGGAGAGCTGGCAATGTAATGATCTTAATGCAAAGAACAAAAGGACAGGGCTTCCGTTTCATTATATGAAAAGGTTCTTTGGTTTGCCTTTGATTTTGGCTTCTTTCTTTACTGTATATTAGTTTTTTGTTTTTTTGTTGTTTTTTTTTTTACTGTGATTGCCAACTCATATTTTTGGATTTCTGCCCCACCCCCAATTAAACCACCTATTTTTAATGGTACTTCCCTTTTCCTGAGTAGCCCAGAAGCTTCCTTGAGCTGTAAGAAGACAGAAAATTGCCAGAGGATGCATTTTCTTTTGTGTGTGCAGATGGCCTGCAGTGTCAGAGGCCAGGGTCAATAACCTCTGTGGTCACAAATGTCACTAACAACCTGTAGGTGCTGCTAGCAGAGCACTGGTGGGAAAGAATCAGTCATTCCAAGCCCAGCCCCCAAACCAGATACCACACAAATCCTTCAGGATTAGCATCTACTAGTGTTCTCTACGCCAAAGTAGGAAAACTCAAAAGGCAAGGAGTCCCTCCCTGAGATTTGATTGGTCAAGGGGGTTGACAGTTTCCTGGTGACCTCAGGGCATGTTGAGGTGATCCCCGGTCCCCTAGATCCATAAATGCAAAGTCTGAGCCCTTCAACCTTGGCAAGATATCCCAACCTCCCCCATCCCACCTCAATACCCCCCAGTCACCATACCCTGCTTTAAGATTTGCAAATCGCTTTACAAATATTATCTCATTTATCTTCGTAACAACCCTGGGAAGTAATGACGATGATGATGATGATGATGATGATGATGATGATGATGATGATGGTGATAATGATGATGATGATGATGATAGCTTACCATGGCACTGGGTGAATAACTTTACAAACATTATATCATTTGATCTCCACAACAACCCTGATAGGTAGTGCTATCATTACCCCCATTTTACAGATGAAGAAACTGAGGCAGGGGTTAATGGGCTTGCCCGGGGGTCAAACAGTTAATAATTGTCTGAGACAAGGTTTAAATTCAGGTCCTCTCAACTTCACGTCTGGTGCTTTCTCCATTTTACAGATGAGGAAACTGAGACTAAAAGAGGGCAAATGACTGCTTGGGGTGGCACTGCTAATAGATGTCTGAGACTGGATTCATCCTTGGACCTGCCTGCCTCCACATCTTCCACTCTATTCACTGGGTCAAATCCACCAGAGCTGGGCTGTAACCTTGCTATCTTTTCCATGTCCCAAATAACCAAGCCTCCTTTTATTGTTAAATGACCTACAATTATCTCATTTCATTCTAATATCAGACCTAAACTACCAGAGGGCCAGCCCAAAGAGCTGTCCCAGCTCTGGATTTAGGCTACTCCTCTCATTTGGTATTTATGGCTATGTAGTTTTTCATTTCTACATGCCTCACTTTCCTGTGCCCACACATGAGACAGACTGTAGACTCCTTGAGAACGTGGATCATTTCCTGTTTTTTTCTTTGTGTCTCCAACACTGCCCAGAAGTGCTTTAAACACAGTAGCCTTTGTGCATGGAATATTGGTTGATGAATGGATGGTTGACTGAATTACGGGGAAATAAGACAGAAAAATAAAGGGTTTAACAAGAAAGAAGATGGGAAAAAGAGAAAAAAGAAAAAGGGATGAATGCATACGGAGAGTGGGGACTGATAGCACATTAATCACAACTGGTACGGCCCTAGATTGTTCACCCCTCTCAGCAAGCATTTAGGTTCCTCCTATGTGCTAGGCAATGAAAAAATAAGGCATCTCCCTGTTGTCAAGAACTTACAATCTACTGGAACGAACGGTAGGTTTGGCTTCGGAGCCAGAAATCTTGGTTCCAGATCTGGCCTCTGCTACTTACTACGTGCATGTCCTTGGGCAAACAGATTTACATATCTGCTCATGCCTTCATTTCCTCATCTGTAAAATGAGGGAAGGGGATCAGTGATCTCTGACACTGTAACAGCAAGCATCCTTAATGGGCTTCACCTGAGACCTATTAATGGGGAAGGGAGGGAGAACTTTAACTCAAATTACAGAGAAGACTTCCTTAGATCCTATGATCCCACGATTGAGGTAGGGCTGGTGGTAGGAGGAACACAAAGAACTGGAAAATCAGGAAAGGCCACTTGAAGGAAGTAGGTATCTGTACAAAGCCTTGAAGGAAGCTGGAGGTTCCAAGGGGAAGAGTCTAGGAGGGAGAGCCTTTTAATTCTGTAGTATTGCCCATACAAAGGGGGAGGCAAGAGACCCAATATAACATGCAAGCAACAGTGAGGGTTGAGTGTTGAGCAAGCACTGTGTCATCCGCCTGGAAAAGTGGGATAAGATCAGTTCTGAAGGGATTTAAATGCACAACAGGTAAGTCTATATTTTATCTTTGATGCAATGGGGAGCCCCTGGAGCCATTTGAGAAAGGAAATGACACGGGAGAACTTGTATTTTTGGAATATAAATGGAATATACTTTTGAATATAAATCTGGTAGCTGGGTAGAAAAAGTTTGGAGGCAAGAATAACTGGAGGTGAGGATCAAAGGTGTATACAAATCTAAGAATAAGGTCTTCTATCCGTTTTTCCATTTTTATGTTAAGTCGAGGTGATACCAGAAGACGGTTGCAGTAATTAGAGGTAGAAGGGAATACAACAGTTCATTGATCCAAGCTCCTCATTCTATAGAGGCTGAAACTAAAGCCGTTACTGGGCTGGCCCACCTCCTCCACGTCCAAAGCAAGCACTCTTCATGGACCCACACACAAATGATACTGAAGAGTTGAGGTCCAAGGAACTTAACTCTCTGGTTTAATAATAATAGTAATAGTTTTAATGATAATAACAAAAACATACATATAGTACGTGAAGCAGCTAGGTGGCATAGTGGGCCTACGGTCAGGAAGACTTCCTGGCTTCCAAGTTGGCCTCAGATACTCACTAATCATGTGACCCTGGGCAAGTCACTTAACCCTGTTTGCCTCAGTTTCCTTATCTGTAAAATGAGCTGGAGAAGGAAATAGAAACCACTCCAGTATCTCTGCCAACTGAGGTCCCCAAGAGTCAGAACTGAAACAATTCAACAACAAAATATAGCATTTACTATGTGTCCAGCACTGTACTAAGCACTTCATGATCCTTAGCTCATTTGATCCTCATGATAATGCTAGAATGGTTACCATTTTACAGATGAGGAAACTGAGGTAAATAAGGGTTAAGTGGTTTGTCCAGGGTCACACAGCTATTAACTGTCTGAGGCTAGATTTGAACTCAGGTCTCCTGAGTTCAACGACCTAGCTCTTCTTTAAAAAAGGGGAAAAAAAAGGAAGCAAGGAAACATGAACTTAAACATCTGCTATGTTCCAGGGACTGTGCTAAATATTATGTCATTTGATCCTCACAGAGACCCTGGGAAGTCAGATGAGGACACTGGAACTGAGACAAACAGGTTAAATGACCTGCCCAGGGTCACACACCTAGTAAGTATTTGAAGTCACATTTGAACTCAGGTCTTCTTGACTCTAAGTTCCCCCAACCCATCGCCACCTCCATCCACTGTGCCACCTGGCTGTCATATATACAAAGCATGTATGTTCTTCCTAACTTCCCTATTTCCTTTGAGGGTATCATCAAATGATCTCCAACTCTGTTTTCCCTCATTCCCAATTTCCAAATCAGGTACCATGGACTATGGAGTTTTCCTCCACAACATTTCTTAGATCCTTCCCCTTTTCTCACTCAAGCAGTCTCCTAACAGACTCCTCCTAACTGATATTTCTACCTCTAGTCTTTCCCCTCACTCAGGCCTCACTGACAAAGCTGCCAAATTCATATTCTTTAAGTACAAGTCACCCCCAGCTGAAAAAGTTTCAATACCTCTGGACTGTCTCTAAGATAAAAAACCAAACTCCTTTGTTTGGTGCTTAAATCTTTGGATAATCTTGTTCCAATCTCTTTCAAGTATGATTTCACATTGCTTCCCTTCCCACCCCCCCCAAAAATGGCCCACTGGCTATTCCCTAGACCCTGCGCATAACAATGTACAGTTCAATTCCTGTAGTGTTTTACAGACACCAGGTGTCTTCCAACTTATTCTCACACTTGAATCTAGCAACTCTGTGAAGTGGAAAGTCAATGTATTATCTTCATTTTTACAGCTGATGAAACTGAGAATCAATCTTGCCCAAGGTGACACTGTGAATAAGGGGCAAAGATAGGACTTGAACCCCAAATTTCTGACTCTAAATCCAATGCTCTTACAATCACACCATGTGCCAGGAGCTGGGGATACAGCCCCTACTAGCCAAGAGCCTGGATTTCCAACTATACTCTAGAGGTCATCTAGGTGAGAGGGAATGATTCCAGGAGGAATTTATGGTAATCCTGAAGATGAGGCTGCCATTTTTCATTCAGAGTTCCATAGAGAACAATGAAAGGGCCAGGGCCTTGAAGGCCTCTGCAAGAATGACCTATGAATCCTTGATAGTTTCTTTGAAAAGGCTGCTGCAGACTTTAGGTAACCACCAAAGACCTCATTCTACTGCTCAATGAACACCTAGCCTAGGATGATGGTGTGGAAAGAAAACAGGAAGGGAAGGGGAAGATATCAGAGCAAATTTGCATAACTGTAATTAATCAGTGTTATAATCAAAGAAATGGGGAAAATCCTTTCTTCTCACTGATTTAGGAAACAAGCAGGATTACTTCACTGATCAGGCAGTTCTTCTATGACTACAATTATCCCTTCCACATTCACTGTGTGTGTGGGGGAGGTAGGTTAGGGCCCCACGATCTGAAAAATCTAGGTAAAATTTCTGGGCCCTCCCCTCATACCCAAAGAAGTCTGAATTTTTTTCTTTTATGAGGTGTTTACAGTATCTTACTGTAAAATCTGGGTTATGCATTTGTGAGTTTCTGAACTTTTCCTGTGTTTGTCTGTATGTTGCCTGCGACTTCTGCAAAGCCCTCCCAAAATTCCCATTTAATTCCTTATGCCAACCTGCAAAATAGGAAAACCGTGATGGAGAAAGTCTCCATGCTGAAGGGATGGCTGTACTATAACCTGAGAGAGTTGCCTGAGGACACTGAGAGATGAAGGTGACTTGCCTGGGGTGACAGAAAGAATAAGGACTTGGCCTGAAGTAACCTGACTGTAAGGAACACCTTCTCTGCCCACTAGTCTACATTCTCTTCTAACCTTCAGGAGAGAGGAAGGCGTCACAAAATCAAAGACTCCAAAATCACCAAGTTTGGACATCTGGCTTAAACCAAATTAAGCTACCTTTATTTAAGTTTGGGTTGAAAAGATAAAACTATTTCTGTCCTATCCTTCACTGCAGTTACAAAAACAAACAAACAAAAAAAGGAATCCTTCTTCTATGAAAGAGTATCTAATTATCCCCAAGAGACAATAAACAGTCCCTGAAGCAAGGATTTACAGTCTCCATAAAAATAACCATGGAAAATAAAACAGTAAACACAAAAAGGTTTTGCATTTAAACCAAAAATAAACCCTCACGTCTCTGAATAAAGTTGCTAATGAGGACGTGAGTCTTTATTCCCAAAGGTCTGGGGGCCACCTATAAGAGGAAGCATTATCATACAGACATACTTGGCCTGTCATGAAAAAACAGCAGACAAAGCAGGAGTGAAATCCTCTTCTTCAGGCTTGGACATATCACTGCATAAGCATTTCAGAAGGAAATTAATTGTCGAACTGGGCAGCAGGGGCACATTTAGAGTTTCTGCCAAATACTCAAGGTTGAATACTCAGATAAGCAGAGGACGGGTACAGTGAATGAGGAATTGAAGGTTTTAGTCTCCACACAAAGCAAACCAACAACAATGGGAAAGTAGCTATTTTATAAGACTGGGCTTGTTTTTTAAGACTCCCTAAAACCTAGGAAATGGAGCAGCACAGTAATACAGTGGATAGAGCCCTGGGCCTGGAGTCACCAAGACCCGTGTTCAAAATCAGTCTCAGACACTTAGTACCTGTGTGACCCTGGGCAAAGCACGCTATTTGCCTCAGTTTCCTCATCTGTAAAATGACCTGGAGAAGGAATAACAAACCACTCCAGAGTCTTTGCCAAGAAAACCCCACATGAGGTCACAAAGAGTCAGAGGTGACTTAAACATGACTGAACAATAACAAAACACTGGAGGGCCAAGAATCTGCACATTGTTATTCTAACATAACACGGATATCAAATGTCATGTTTTTCCTTACAATGATTTAACGTTTTAATTTGCAGACTTCATTTGAGTGGGATTAAAAGTGGGATATGAGAGGCAAGATGGCATCATTGATAAAAACCTGGAGTCAGGAAGTCATGGGTTCAAGTCCCTAGTCCTGCTTCTGACCCAGACCAGCTTGTGACACCATTCAGGGCCCCCAGTGGACTCTCAAGACTGCAATCTGCAGATGAGTTGCTGATTCTACATTTGTTGAGGAAGTTCACTTGTGAAACGACAGTCTGAACCTCTACCCAACAGCTCACTCTTTCCATCTCACAAAAAAGTGCACCCCCAAAATCCCCTGCAAACAGTTAATAAATGCAACTTCATCTTCTTTTGGCCGACGCTGGGGAGTTTTTCAACGCCCTAGTTCGCAAAGTTCTATATAAACGTTAGCGATTATTACTACTCAAACAAGAATCATTTCTGTACATAATGTCTCTCATTAACGTTTATAAAGCATTCCAAAGTTTGCAAAGAACTTTACCCATATTATCTCATTTGATGTTCACAGCAGCACCATTATTACCCTCATTTTACAGATGAGGAAACGGAGGCTGAAAAGTGAAGTGGCTTGGAGGAGGGGGGCAGCCTTCTGCACAGTTAATCAGACCGAAATTTCCCCTCTCCAAACCTGCTTCTCAACTCCTCCTCCTTTACGTATTTTTTCCTCATTAGAATGTAATCTCTTAGAAGGTGGAGATGATCTTCCTTTTGGGTCAGTATTTGTACTCCCAGGCTTTACTTAGCACAATGGTACATTACAGAACTTAACAAACTGTTGTTTGTCCTTCTCTGGGAAGGTGATGTTTGAGCCCTGAAAGCGAATTGAATTTAAGTGAGGCAGGGTTGTACAAAGTCAACAGCCTCACTTTCTCCTCTGGACCCATGGCAAGCTATGGATCAAGATGTTTGGAGATGGCCCTGGAAGCAGTGAGAGACCTTGGCCTTTGCTTGTTGACTGAATAAATCCATTTGGTGCCAAACTGCTAAATGCCTGTCTAGCCACAGTGCTCTCTCCCCACCTCCACTCTTTACAAACCCTACTCAAGCGCCACTTTCCCCATTCCCCCAACTGCCAGTGCTCTCCCCTCCTCCAAGAAAAGTTTACTTTGCATTAACTGTGTACATACTTATCTATGTACATGTTGTCTTCTCCAATACATTGTAAGCTGCTTTAAACCAGAGGTTACGTAATTTTTGTCTTAGTATCATGTCTAGCACAGCACATGTAACACATAGGTGACACTGAATAAATGCTTGCTGATTGCCATCTCTTATACAAAATATCACCAAATTCCTAGTGCAGACTTCATCTTGAATAGCTACGGCTGCTTTTCAGTGGTGTGGGACTCTTCAGGACTCCATTTGATACTGATACTGATACTGATGTGGTTTGCCATTTCCTCTTCCAGTTCATTCTACAGAGGAGAAGACTGAGGCAAGCAGTGTTAGGGGACTTTCTTAGAGTCACACACCTAGTAAGTGTCTGAGGCAGGATTTGAACTCAAGTTTTCCTGATTCCAGGCCAGGTGCTCCATCCACTGCTCTACCTAGCTGCCCACTACATCACCTAGCTGCCCCCTTAATAGTTTAAGCCTTCACTAAAACTCTTGGCACACACTATATTCTAAAAATCAGTCTCTCAGTCTCTCTCTCTCTCTCTCTCTCTCTCTCTCTCTGTCCTACCCCTCCTCTCCTCTCCCTCACCAAAAGATATGGACAATAAAGCCTTACTCATTTCAAACTGGCAGGTTTTTTGGTGGTGAAAAGGAGATCTTGTTTTGATTTTTTTCATTAAGGCTTAATTTTTAAAATATCTATCTATAATTTTCATAGATAACTATATATGGTATCCCAAAAGTCTTAGTGCATCTTAAAGCTTGTGTAAAGTTTAAAACTACACTAAGACTTTTGAGGCACCTTGTATATTAATAGATATATAATAAATTCACCAAATGGCTAACTTGCAAGTAGCTTTCCTATTGACTAGGCCTCATTCAATTCAACAGGAAATTATTAAAGACCTGCATTAAGTTGGACACAAGAGCAAAAATGGAAATCACTGATCTCAAGTTTATATTCCCATAGAAGAGACATATATGTGTGTGTGGGGGAAGGCAGGGGGCACACTCCAGATGAGCTTAAATCCACAGGATATGCTAACAAAAGTCCTGGCCCTCAAAGACCTTACACTAGACCCAGTCAAAGAGGTGGGAAGGGGCAGTAAAGACTTACACAGGAGCTGACACGAGAAGTAGGGATACCAAAAGGGGGAATGGGAGGAGCGGGTAAGGGAGGGGAGGTTGATTAGATAAGGACTGGTTAGAATTAGCACATTGTTTTCTACAAATAGATGAAAGGTTTGGCCTTCAAAATACAAAGTTAGTTAAACGCTTGCTAAACAGACTGTGTTATAGGGCCCCAGGGGGAGGTACAAAGAGGAACTAACACAGGGTCCCAGACCCGGAAGCTCTCCACCTGGGAGGCTGAGCTCTAGTCTCTAAATCAGGTTAAACATTTCCCCTTAGATCATGTTTACTTTGCTACTTTACTTAATGTACCCTCTTTTTCTAATATATTGACCAGAGAAATACTAGCTCCTATCACACTGACCAAATATATTCTGAATTAGTGGGATCTGATTTAAGGAGATTTTGCAGTCACACCAAGTCCCACTCACACATATGCTTGGTTAGGAATATCTTCAGCATTCAGTTCCTAAATGCCATACCCCTTAAATTCTGCCAACAGCCAATTTCCACTGAAGGAATGGAGGAGATATCAATCTAGTTCAGGCTCTCATCACATCCAACTATTAGGTCCCTACTTCAAGTTTCCCTGCAGCCCTGATTTTAACCCACCCATTCGTTCAAAAGCCAAGGTAACTTTCCAAAAAGTATAATCTGACCATGTAACTTCCTCCCCTGCCCTTCAATTAATTCCAATGGCTCCCTGTTACCTTTAGGATGAAATATAAAATCCTGTTTGGTTTTTAAAGCCCATCACAACCTGGATCCTTCCTACCTTTCCAGTCATCTTATACTTAACTCCCTTCCACATAAGATCTACCAGGGACATTGCCGTTTGTTCTTCAAACTCAATTCTCTCTCTCCCAACTCCTTACCATTTCATGGTCTGTATCCACCCCTCACTCAGGCCTGGATGTCCTCCTTCCTCTTCTTCATCTTGTTTCTTTGACTTCCCTTCAAAACTTAGCTCAAATCCTACCTTCTGCAAATAATCTTTCCTGCCATGATTCCCACTGAGCATTCAAATGACCCCGTTCTCCTCCTAATTAAGTAGATCATATGATATCAAAATGCTAAAATTCTTTGCAAGTTAACCTAAGGCTGGGGTCTGTAGTTTCTCCTTACAGAGCCCATGTTAATATCCTATAAAAAGAGACTGCTATTAAAAAAAAAAATCACATTTTTATTGCTCTCTTTTGTCTTTGAATCACCTCATTCCCAATATAATACTGTCCCTTAACCAGCATCGGCAGTGGTCCACACTCAAAAATATCCCATCCCTTCCAAGACAGGAGGAAGAAGCATCCTCATATCTTCTTTTCAGGGCCAAGACTGATCACTTTAATGAAACAGTACTTAGTTCTCATTTTATGGCTGTTCTTTGCATCTCTACTGTAATAATCGTGGACACTAGCCTCCTTGCTCTGCTTACTTCATTGTACATCATTTCACAGCTCTTTTCATGCTTCTCCGTATTCTTCGTAGTCATCCTTTCTTATTATACACTTACAACTTTCTTGTAGTGTTATAAAATAACTGTTTATTAGGATCTTTTATGCATTTCCCCATAGCCTTTAACAATGTTATAAAACCTGTGCATAATTTCCACCATTCCTTGAAACACTGGTCAATACAACTACATCTGAGTCATTTACAATCCACAACAATCACTACAGTTTGTTTAGACATTTGATAGTCAATAGGCAACTATTCTGTTGCAAGTTCTTTGCTACAGCAAAAAGTGTGGTTTTAAATATTTTGGTATTAGGGTACAGCCCAAGGGTATGGGGCTTCAGTGTGAGCACTTACACCTCGGATATTATGAAGTCTACAAAAAAGGTCTTGATTTATATTTTGTTGATTACCTAGATTTAAGACAGTAATTGAGAAAATGTCAGTGATGCAGATTAAACTTAAAAGTATGTTTTATATACTTTCCCCTACATCTAGCTTGTTAAACTTTATCATCATACTTCTACCTTATAGTCCTTTTGGTTTCCAGAAAGAGTGGACCAATTCACAACTTCACCAATAATGTATTAATTAGTATATGGAAAAGCTATATTTAACTTCCCCAAATCTAGAAGTTAGCTAGCAAAAGGGTGGCAATTACTGCCAAGAAATCCCTAAATATGGGTAGAGGTCATGACTTAGAGCTTTGATTTTTGGATTGGGGTGCTTTTGGGGGTGAGGCGACAAGCTGTCAAGGGAGATGCTACCTTAGAGGTCTACCAAACAAAGCTTCAAGGTCTCACGGTGGATCCCGAACTGCCACCTGGGGACCCTGGACCTAAGGAATCTCTTTAAGACTGGAGTACTGAATTGGGAATCAGAGAACTGGGCTGGAATCCCAGTTCTGTTAATTACTATCTGTGTGACCACAGGCAAGTCACTTAACCTTTTGAGAGCCGCAATTTCTTCATCTATAAAATGGGAGGGGGGCTTGGACTGGATGGTCTCTCAAGTCCTTTCCAGCTATAAATCTGTTGTTTTATGAGCTATAGTAGCCTAAAGAGCTCTCATTTTTAGATACGGTATAATGAGATCATGATTCATTTTATCTTCATCCAAGCGTCTACCTAAAATGGTGTAAACACAATCTTTTGTCTCTTGGGTCTCAAGTCTTCCACAAGGAAGAAGAATGTTGGGGGGGGGGGGGGGGGCAGAGCAGAAAGTCATGCTTCCAGGATCCACTATCATTAAATAAATCACTTGGTAGTAAGCAAGTATACACTTGTTACTTAACAATGACCCTCAAGTTAACTCCATAAATGGTATTCCATCTCCATCGCTGCTAATCACTAGTCTGAAAATCAGTTCAATCTAAGTCAGAGATGGGGAACCTGCAGCCTCAAGGCCATATATGACTTTCTAGGTCCTCAAGTAAGGTCCTTTGACTGAATCCAAACTTCAAAGAACAAGTTTGGATTCAAAGGGCCACGCTTGTGGACCTAGAAGGCCACATGTGGCCTCAAGGTTGCAGGTTCTCCACCCCTGTTTCTAGGCCTTTTCAAAGTGATGAGCTTCAAATTAACATTTCCTTTTTCACATTTAAGATGGGAATGTGTTTGAAATACCAGGAAGGGAGTTAGGTGCAGTCAGAATCTACTATATCATCTTTTCACGGGAGAGTGGGGAAGAAGCTGGTTCTAGGTGAACAAAGGACTGACTTGCAGAGGGGATGACTTCATCACTGGAAGATGCTAGGGAGATGGTTAGATTGACAAACGTATCAATGGAGCAAGGAAATTGTCCCTAAGTTTTGTAACATTGTAAAGGGCCTGGGGAGAGTACATAAAGGAGTCTAATAAAGAGTTATTTTATAGTTTTAGGAGGAAGTTAGAGGGTATACAAGCCTACTTATTTAAAATGTGTAACAGCTCAAAGGCCACCGAAACAACAAGGCTTCCAGGTGTGAATAAGAAAAACAACTGCTTTTATAACTCAGATTATAAAACAAGTGAGAAGAGACTCATTCCTTCCTAATTTCTACCATGTCATTGGTATTAATATTTTATTTTTAATATTATGTTAATTTCATTGTTTTTGCTTAGTTGTTTAGTCATGTCTAAATCTTCCTGACTCCATCTGGTGTTTTCTTGGCAGAGATACTGAAATTGTTTACCATTCCCTTCTCCAGTTCATTTTACAGATGAGGAAGAAGTTAAGAGGTCTGCCCAAGGTAACAAAGTTAGTAAGGGTCTGAGGCTGGATTTGAACTTGGGTCTTCCTGACTCCAGGCCTGGCATTCTATCTACTGTACCACCTAGTTGCCCATTATATTAACAAATTACATTAATAAATTAATATTCTATTAAAAGTGTGCTTTGCCCTTCTAGGCACATGATACAGGTTTCAAAAAGTTCATTTTTAAAGAAGAAATACGAAAAATAACCAAGGAGTCCCATTAAATCCTACAAGCTTCATCTCCAGTATTTCATAATCTCACTGACATTCATTAATGAGATTCATTAATATCTACTCTTTTTCTGCTCTACAGCTCAGTTGAAGGGAGGAAGCAAAACCAACATGTTTGGGTGGCACAAAAATTGGATATAAAACTATCTGTGACAGGGTCTTTCAGAGGAACACAGAGACAGCTGGGAGGCTTTTAGATTTAGAATAATTCTATATGGACATATATGGTAAACATGGAAGACATGGCAGTGTCAGACTCTCCCAGATGCAGACTAAAATGTAAATGGGAGATATTGAGCAAAATAAAAATACAATACAACACAGATATTGTTTATTTGTGGTTTTCTAAGTCTACATGTGGCCTGCAGGCACCTGTTTCTATTTGAATTTGACCCCACTGATTTGATAGATAGGAAAACTGGGTTACAGAGGCAGATCTCTATAACATTCTGCCTGTGTGATCCAGAGCAAGTTATTTAATTTCTCAATGTCCCCAGGTGACCTCCTAAGATAAATACATTACAGATCTTCATACCTATACCAATATAGGACCAGAGACTCTTTCAGAAATGTGTAAATGCAAGAATATCCTGGTAAATGTTTTAAAAAATGTACTTACTACACAATCAAGTTTAATCTGCATTATTTACCTTTTCTCAGTCACTTTCTAAAGTCTAGACAATCAACAAAACAAAAAATTCAAGCCCCAGATCTGTTAATTTTTTGCCAATTTCCAAGGTATAAATGCTTATGCTGAAAATTTAACAATTGGCATACCCACCACTGTATATCCATATACGCACATAAGTATCTGTATAAACTGTATATCCGTATATACAGCTAAGTATACATATATATACTGTATAGTCATATACACACACAAGTATAAGTATATACTGTATATAATTATACACACTTAAGTATATGTACCTACTGGTATATTTGAATTAGTACATTTATTTCTCCAACATTTGAGAATTTACAAGGCATAGTGGAGAGAAGGCCAGATTTAGAATCAGGAAGATCTGTGTGTCCTGTTCTCCCTCTGACACATGCTGGCTACGTGACCAAGGGTAAATCACTTGACTTTCCAGTTCTCAAGGCAACCACCTAAGGCCTTAAGTGGCAAAAGAAGCTGTGGGTTTGCACATACCAGCAAAATCACAGGTCCAAACTCCTTCCAATTTTTTTTAAAAATAAAAGAGAGGACAAAGGAATATGCATTTATATGGTACCTACTATATGTCAAGAACTGTGCTATATTCTTGACAATTATCTCATTCAAACCTCATAGCAACCCTGGAAGATGGGTGCTGTTATCATCCCCATTTTATGGTTGAGGAAACTGAGGCAAACAGAGGTTAAATGACCTGCCCAGGGTCACACAGTAAATACCAGGAGAAATCTGAATTTATGTCTTCCTGACTCCAGGTCCATCACTCTATACATTGCTCTACCTAGCTGCCTCTGTAGAAAAATAATTTATATGAAAAATACGTACATATGCAGAAATGTAACTTTTCAATCTTTCAAAAGAGCTGTGATTTTTTTTTTACTAGTGTGCCTAACTTTCCTCTACCAGTGCTGATTGTTACCCCTTCATGTCTTAGCATCTTCTTTGTTGGTTCAACTATGACCTCTGTGTAGAAGGCTCTCAGATTTAGACATCCAGCCCCAGTCTCTGTTCTGAACAGCAGGCCCGCCATATCACCAACTGCCTGTCCCATAAACAACTCAAACTCTTCATGTCCAAAACAAAGCTCATTATCTTTCCACTAAAACCTTCCCCTCTTCCGAATGATCCTTCTTGTCACTTCCTGTTCACTAGCCCTGAGTCATTCCTGACTCTTTACTCTCCCTCACGTATAGTCAGCTCTCAAATCTTAATTTCTATCTCAATTTCTCTTGAATACCTGTCCCTCCTCACCACACATACAGAGACCATTTCAGTTCAGGCCCTCCATCATCCTTTCCCTTGATTAACATCATAACCTCCCAAATGGTCTCCCCTCTCCAATCCATTTTCCACCCAACTGCCATATACTCTTAAAGAGAAGATCTGACTGTATCATTCTCCTACTCAAAAAAGATTTCCTTTTGCCTCTCGATCAAAATATAATTTCCTTTGTGTGGCTTTTAAAGACCTTCACAATATGGCTCCAGCCCACCTTTGGACATCCCACCAAATCTCTCTATTTGCTGTCCCCTATATACCATATTCCATCTGCCATCTCCCTGCCTATGGGTTTCCCATACCTGGAATGCATTCCTTCCCTCTTTGACCTTTGCCTCACAGAATTCCTAGCTTCCTTCAGAATTTAATTTTTTCACTAAAAGCCCAGGATTAGATTCATTTTCTTTTCAATATTTCAAGTATCTCTGATTTTGCTGGGGAGTAAATATTCTTTATATAATCTAGGGGATGGACTTCAAGAATTCACGTGTGTATATATATCTATCTCCATCCTTCTCTAACTAACCTGCTGTTTGGATCTCTGAACTCAACTACTGATCCCACCAAAGATTTTTCAGGCTGAAGCAGCTGAACCTTCATTATTGCTGTTGTTCAGTTATGTCTGACTCTTCGTGATCCTATCTGAGACTTTCTTGGGCAAAGATGCTGAAGTGATTTGCCATTTCCTTCTCCAGCTCATTTTACAGATGAGGAAACTGAGGCAAACAGGGCTAAGTGACTTGCCCAGGGTCACACAGCTAGGAACTGTCTGAAGCTGAATTCAAACTGGGGAAAGGTCTTCTTGATTTCAAGCCCAGTGCACTCACTGCACCATCTAGATGCCCCTAGCTGAAGCTCCATTCCACTGGTACAGCCTCTGAGACCCAAGGATCAACCTCTGCGCCAAGATGAGGAATCACAAGACGACATTCAGGGAAGAATTAGGAATGCCTTTCAAACATTTTTTAATCTGGGGCTATAGCACAGGGATATACCAATTAACTACTGTGTCACTTCTAAGATATCAAGAAGGGCCTTGAATCTGCTGTTTGTAACTAAGATTCACAATCTTTTTTTTCTGTATTTTTTGTATATAGAAACAATCATGTCTTCTGCTGTTTGTCAATTTCATAATAATATTAAAATATACATATATTTTTTAAACCAAGAATCAAAGCCCTCAGATACTCTTGCTTCTCCAAGATCTCTACCTCAATGTCCTCCAACATGTCTCCAAGGAAATCAACAACGTGTTGGGTCTAGACACTGAACCCAAACCTCCAGAAGACACAGCAGTGGCCTTTCACGTGAAAAGGGGCTGTTATTAGAGGGTGGTATCATCTTTCTCAGACACAGTTTGCCTAATTATGCAGAGAGAAGTCTTTTTAAGAACCTAGGTGTGGTGCTGAAAAGACTCTATATATAAACACAAAAAGAGATTATTCAGGGACTACAACAGTAAGGCTGACTGATAAGAGTTGGGAAGGTCATAGGTTAGCTCATCCTCAACCCAAAGTCTAGTGACAGTGGAAAGTGAGAATCTCTTCTCAGGGCATTATTCTGTCCAACTGAATAGCAAAGAATGAGAAAACTGGCATATCAAAGCCAGTGTGTCTTTTGGCCACCACACACTGCCTGGCATCAGTGAATCATCAACCTTCAGGCCATCTGAGGCCAAATAGAGTTTTTTAGAAGTGAACGTTACTCCCTGTGGCTGCTATCTATGTGCCATTTTCCCCTTTTTAAAGGGGTGTGTGTATGTTTGTGAAAGCTGACCTTTAGATGCTTGTTTCTCCCCCTCCCTGAAAACTCAAAAGCATAATGAAAATCCTGGAGTTTTAAAAACTGAATGATCAATGTGATATTTCCTAAAGCACAAGAAAAAGATTCTATTGGATCCATCCCATTTATGGAGAAATATTTCCCACTATGGCAGTCCCCTAGTAGATTCAGTTCTGGCCAGGCAGGCAGGAGAGCTGGGTTCCAATTCTGCCTCTGACTCTTATGAGCTACAAAAGCCTGGACAAGGTATTTATCCGTCCTCAGCCAGAGCTACTGGCTGTGGCTCAGACAGTACAACTCCACCTCCCTTCCCCAGGCCTTTGCACTTGCTTTCCTCTGACAGCCCAGTCTGATTCATTCCTCTTGGACACCACTCCTCTATATGTATTGTCTTCCTTTATTAGAATTAGGATTGCTCTGTGAGGACAAGACTTATTTTGTTCATATACCTGTTGCAGAGCATAATGACAGGCATATAGGAGATGCTTAATAAACACACTCATTCATTTAGGCAGCCAGTCAATTGCCAAAGGTGAGCTAGAATCCAGGTCCAGGACTCTGGCTGCTAACAGCCCAAAGCTACCCCACCTCCCACCCCCAAACAGAAGATCTACAGCCAGATTCCATCCCCCACTGGCTCAGGGGTAGGAAATATACGTTCTCATCATACCCAAATCATCTCAGTTTGACTTACAGTCCTGCTCAAGATTTTCCAGGACCATCCTGCTTCATCTCCAGGCTAGTCAGCATCTACCAACCTCTACCCTGCCCCATGAGTCCACTGTATCATTCTTCCTCACTTACCCTGATTCTTACCCTTCAATCCACAGCCAGTTCCTTAGTGTCTACGAAAAATAAGATCCTGCCTGGGTCCCAGTTCCCTCCTGGGCTGCAGATCCAAATTGCTCCAGAAGTGAAACTTGGCAGAATTCAGTGTCCACAAAATTTCTTGTCCTCCTCTGAGACCAGGAGGCATCAATGATTACATTTCTCTCGCATCTTCTCTCCCCCCTCATTCCTTCCCTTCTCTACAAACATCTTCCCTACCCTACTTTCATCTCATTACCTCCTTCAACCAGTCCATCCCATTTCTCTCCTTCCCTTCAGCCAAACTTAGAACAGCTGTCTATACTCACTCACTCTACTTCCTTGTTTTTCTTTCATTCTTCTATCCCTAACAATCCACATTCTTCTCAGGCCATTTACAGTGAACCTTGGACAGCAGAAAGAGTGCTGGATTTAAGAGAAGACCTAGCTCTTACTGCCTGTGTGACCATAAGCAAATCACTTCAACCTCTCTGGGATTCAATTTACCTTGAACACAGTGCCTGGCATGGTACATGCTTTAAAAATGCTGTCTCCTCACCTAGCCAAATTAAGGCATTAGACTAGACTGACCTCTAAGGAACCTTCAAGTGCTAATATCTAGGATCCTTGGCTCTTGGATTCACCAAATCTAATCACTCGATCTCTCAGGCCACATTTTTCCCAATCTTCAGACAAACATTTTATGCTTTAGAACATTCTTCTTCTAGTAAGTTTCTTCTGTGTTGCTGCTCTTGAGTCATTCAGTCATGTCCAACTCTTTGTGACCCCATGGAACATAGCGTGTCCAGTGGATTTTCTTGGCAAAGATACTGGAGTGATTTGCCATTTCCTTCTCCGGTGGATTAGGTTGAGTGACTAGCCCAGGGTCACACTGCCAGTAAGAATCTAGGTTTGAACTCAAGTCTTCTTGACTCCAGACCCAGTACTTTATCCACTAAGCCACCCAACTTTCATGTTTCTTCTACTAGGTTTCTATTATACAACTTTGTTTTGGCCTTCCTCTTTCTTCGCTGATAATTCCTTCTGTCCTATTCTCTATTTTTCTTCTTCTGACCTAATAAATTTGTTAGCTGCTCACCTAATAAATTTAGGCATTAGCAAAAGCTCTGTTCTCCATGCCTTATACTCTCTTTCCCTTCCAGAAATCTTACATACCTCCAGGGGTTCAATTATCTTCCCTACAAGTAGGATCCCAAGCCCTATATTTCTAACCACCACCTCTATTTTGAACAGCAGACTACATTCCAACTGCTAGCTAGTCATCGTTACCTAGAAGTACCAATATTATTCTGATTATTATTAAAGTATTCGATATAATTCTAATTAAATATATCAAAAATCCAAATTCTTCCCTTCCCAACCAGCTCCTCCTCCTAACCTTCTCATTTCGTGAATGCCATCACCTTCTTCCCAAGCCACTAGACTAAAAACCCTACGGTTGGGTTTTGGTTTTTTTAAGTAGGTGACTCCTCTTCTGCCCTTTCCCACATACCCAACATCCATCCAAGCCAAGCCCATTCAATTCTATCTCTATCAAGTCTCTCAAATCAGTTCCTTCCTGGTAATTCCTATTTGATTCAATTCACCACTGGTTCCTTATACCAGTGAACTCACATATTGAGTCTCCAGTCTAAGTCTTTGACAATATCTTTTGTGGGGAGGAAAAGAATTTAGAATTCAATAATTTTTAAAAATAAATGATAAAAATCCTTGTTTACATGTAATTGAGAAAAAAAATGAAATAAAAATTAAATGTAAAAAATGTCTTTTTTGCTACTTTCCAAACACAAATTATAATTGTTCATGTGCAACATACTTCCAAACTTTTAATGATTTCCCAGTCATCAGGTCTTGAGGCCACATGTGGCCCTCTAGGTCCTCGGGTATGGTCTTTTGGTTGAGTTCAAGTTTTACAGAACATATCCTTTTATTAAGGGGATCTGTTCTGTGAAGTCTGGATTCAGTCAAAGGGCCACACTTGAGGACCTAGAGGCCACAGGTGTCCAACCCCTAGATTATTCTATCCATTCCAAGGGGCTCTTTCTTAACTTTATTTTATGTCACAGACCTCTCCAGCAGTCTGGTGAAGTTTATGGACCCCTTTTCAGAATACTTTAAAATACCTGGAGAAACTGCTAAATTGCAGTTGAAGGTCAGTGAAAACAAAGAAGTAATTGTTTTCCCCAGCCATGGACTCTTTGAAATCTATCCATGAACCTCAAAGTATTTGTGGATCCTGGGCTAAGAAGAGCACCAGAGGCTGTCAGTGTCGCAGTGGATACAGAGCTGGGCCTGGAGTCAGGAAGACCAGAGTCCAAATCTGGCCTCAGACATCCTGTCTGAATTTAATATTCAGCAAACACTTATTAATCACATACTCCTTGCAGGACCCTGGGCCAAGCAAACTGATCCTACAAACTGCTTCCATCTCCCATTTTTCTGCAAGGGTGGTCTCCCATGTCTGGAATGCACTCCTTCCTCAATTCCACCTCTTAAAAATCCATTATTCAGTGGTGTTGGACTCTCTGTGACCCTATGAACTTTGTCTGTGGAGTTTTCTTGGCAAAGACATTGGAGTGGTTGACCATTTCCTTTTCCAGTGTGTCCTCATTTTACAGATGAGGAATTGAGGCAAACAGGAGTTAAATGACTTGCCCAAGGTCCCACATCTAGTAAGTGTCTGTGGCTGGATTTGAACTCATATCTTCCAGACTCCAGACCCAGTGCTCTCTATCCACTGCACCACCCAGCTGCCCTGCAGCCTCCTTCAAGGCACAAACACAGATCAGAGGCTACCTCTACCATAGCCCCCAGGTGCTAGGTACTTGTTCCCCTGGAAGTTACTTTGCCTAACTCCACAAATTTTCCATCCAGTCCTCCCAGAAAGACACCTGGTCCAAAATAGGGCAGGTGGTTTGCTAACTGACCAGCTATTTCCCTTTCCCCACCATTAGGAACAGTGGCATCCAGATCTCCAGAGATTCAACCCATCCCTCTCCATTAGGGGTTTACTTAACCACTCAGATTTGAGACTTGCCTTGGGGCAGAGCTGGGACCCTCTCCCTCCCAAATTTCCAACCACTCCCTAACCCAGTAGGTAGTCTTTCTCAGGTGGTCTTCAAACACACCCAGATCCTCCAGTATCTTTAAGAAACTCTTGCTGGCCCCTAAAATCCCCTGAAGCTCTCTATCCTTTTGTCATCTTCCAGATTTCTAGCAGAAGTGGTTTACATTCACAGCCTCTACTTTCTCTCCTCCCACTCATTCTCAACCCTTTACAAACTGACCTTCTCTTGGGAAAATGCTATTTGCAAGGTCACCAAACATCTCTTTAGTGCTAAGTCCAAGGACTTTTTCCTCAGTCCTCATCCTTCGGGATCACTCTTAGCACTTAACACTGTTGCTCACCTATTTCCTTTCTGGATACTTGATCCTCCCTCAGTTTTTACTATCATCAGTCTCATCAGTACTCAGTCTCTTTTAAATGAAAGTCCATCAGCCATGTCCCACTCATGCTATGAGTGTGCACCCCACAGCTCTGTCCTGGACTCTCTTCTGCAGCGGTTTGCCCTTTCTGTCTCTAGCTCATTTTACAGATGAGGAATTGTGGCAAACAGGGTTAAGTGAGTTGCCAAGGGTCACGCAATTAGTAAGTGTCTGAGGCCAGGTTTGAATTTAAAAAGATGAGTCTTTCTGACTCCAGACCTTTCATTGTATTCCCTGTGCTACCTAGGTCCCCCTCTCTAATTTATAGTTGAAGAAATTTAAAGAGACAGAGGTTAAGTGACTTGCCCAAGGTCACACTGAGAGTACACATCTGAGACTGGGTCTTCCTGACCCAGTACTCATTCCACTCAGGCACCTAGTTGCCATCTTAGATTGACTAATTCCAAAATGGAACACACATACTCGTGTGTGTGTGTGTGTGTGTGTGTGTGTGTGTGTATGCATGCATGTGTGTATATGTATATATATAAAAATATACATGCACATATATCTACATACACACACCTATCTATATATATGTATATAGGTATGTGTATACATATATACACACAGAGAGAAAGAAACCAAGCGACCCTGTATGTATATATGTATGTATGTAAGCCTCTCTTCCCTACTAGAATGTAAAATCTTTGGAAGGCAAAATAACATAAAGGAAGGAATCTGGAATTAAAATCCTGCCTCTGATGCTTACTTAGTGCCATCCTCAGGAAAATCAGTTAACCTTCTTGTCCCTCAGTTTCCTCATCTGTAATATAATTGGGTTAATCTAGATCATCTCTAAGGTCCCTTCCTCTAGCTTTATGATCCCCGAGAGCAAGGACTAGGTCCAATTGTGTGTTTGCATTTTCAGTGGTTGGCACTTCCCCAACAAGGGAAGAGCTGGGTGTATCTCCAAGAGTAGGGGACCAAGAAATGAGTGTTCACACATACCCACATTCAGAGAAAAATGAAAGGATTTCATCCCTTGGCTACATGGCCATTGAAATGATTTGGGTAATAAAGGAACAGGTTTCCTCTCAACCCAAGGTAATTCCCAAATTTGAGCAAAAATGCCTCACAGGAAGGTAAAGGAATCAAAGAGATGAGAGCTCACACCAGGACTATGATGTTAAGAGGAAATCCTGCCTGCAAGCCAAGCCTCCCAGAGTCTACATCTTGGTGCCCGATGACAACAACGCCTTTGGAACATCCAGGAGGGTGGAGGGCTCCACTGTTCTGGCTTTGGCCATCATTCAAACCCACAAAAACAAGGGAAAAGAGCCAAGGGGAAGATGAAGCCAAGAGACACAGGTTCCTGAGGGCAAAGACAAACTCCTGGACTGAGATTCTTCTGCCTAGTACTGTTTGGCATGGCCCTGGTCTCACACACTGGTGAGACGACTGGGCAGGCTCTGGGGATTGGCTCCATCTATTCTATAAAGAACTCTGGACTATGCTCAGATGTGCCTATATTCTCAGAGGTTGTTGATTTTAGAGGCCCTTCACTATGTGTGGGTGGAATGGCTCAGCTATTTGAATTGTGAGGTCAGTGGACAAAGAACTCTTCTCCAGTGCCTCCCACATTGCTGCGGTTTAATTAATTTTTCTTGTTATTTTAGGTTGGGATGTGGGATTCATCAGCGTGAGGAAACTCCTTTCACTGGTACAGACTGGCAACTCCTAAAATTTAGGAACATAGAATCTCCACTGGGAAGGATTGGAGACATCTAATTGAACTACACTTCACAGATGATGAAAATGAGGTTCAGTCATACAAGTAGCGTCAGAAGAAGGATTTGAACATAGAGCCTCTGGCTCTAGAGCTATGTGGCCTTAGAGGGCTGCCCGAATCCGTCATCAGCTAAGAGATCTGCCCAGGGCTTCCTGACTTAAAGACTAGCCCCCCCATTCACTTCACATTTTGCCACCTCTTATATTTCAGAGGCTGCTGTGGTACAGGACTGGCCTTGTTATCAGGAAGGATCTGGCTGATTCAAATCCCACCCATGATGCTCATTGGCTGAGACCACAGGCGAGTTTCTGTCTCTGTGAAGTACCTCTAGTGACTACACATCAGAGGAACTGAAAGTACCCAACATGATTGTTTTGAATAAATACTTAACATTCATTGATGATGATTTAGCCAGCATGGGATGGTCATGGATAAAAGAACGGTCCTGGGATAAGGAAGACCTAAGTTCAAATCCAAATGTCTGAGACATGCTGCTTGCGGCCACCGATAATAAATCATTTAAACCCTCAGTGCCCCAGCCCCCAGCAATTCTCAGAGACAAGTTTGCAAATGAGTCACTGATCTGCTTTAAGGGTCCGAGTTCCCAAAGAGAAGGAATCCCAGGCCTGAATCAAAATTGTAATGATAATGAGGCAGTTAGGTGGCTCTGTGGATACTGCCTGGCCCTGGAGTCAAGAAGACGTCGGTTAAAATCTATACGCTAGCTCTGGGAGACACTGGACAAATCACTTGACCTGTCTGCCTCAGTTTCTTCATCTGTAAAATGTGCATTTGAAACCTGTTGTGAGGGTCAAATGAGAGAATATTTTAACATTAAGTGCTATATAAAAATGCTAGCTATCATGATGATATGGTAGTTATAGACATACTCTTATGGGAAAGGGGAGGACCCTGTGGACTGAGTCACAGAACCAGAAGGCATTTATTAGTTAGGTGGGTGGAAGCAGGATTTTCTGAGAAGGGCCTAAGGCACTTTCTGTAGAAACCTGCCCCCATCCCCACCCTCTAGCTACAAACAGGTCAGGACCTAGTCTAACTCTGCCTGTGGTGAAGGATTTCAGATCTGCTATGTGAGTTGGTCACTGCCAATTGAAATTAAAACCCCAAGAGCATGAAATGACAAAAAAAATGACAAATCACAAATGATCTGAAGCAAACCAAAATCTATCACCTTGCTCTGGGCAGTCTGGTTCAGAACGGCTCCTCTTACCCTGGAGACAGGCAGGGCTGAGCAGCTCTCACATGTTCAAAAACATGGTCTGTTTCTCAAGAAAAGTGGAGCTCCCAAGTCTCAGGTGGGAGCAGTCAGGGAATGGCTGGTATTTTTATAGCTTTGTACTAGGAACCAGGAGACCAGAATCAATCAATCAATCAATCAATCAATCAATTTCTCTCTCTCTCTCCCTCCCCCCCACCTTTTCTCTCTCTGTCTTCATTTATGACTGTTTCACCTTAGGCAAGTCTATTTCTCAGCACCCCAATTAGTTCATTTGTACAAAAAAAAGGGAGGTCATATGCCCCCTGTGATTATTGAGAAGACTGACAGCAAGAAAGTTTGTGCCTTACTTAGATTCTTCTGAATTAAGAACTCAGGAGTTACACCAATGTGTTGGGTCTATGAATTAACATATAAATTCTACATATTATAAGTATGTATGTCCTTTGAAGTGTAATTCCTTACATTCTCACTCAGAAGTACTCTGCAGGTCACAGGGTCATCCAATCTAGAGCTAGAATTCAGAATCAACTTAGTCCAACTCCTCTTCCTTCATTATACAGGTGAGGAAACTGAGGCCCAGGGAGTTTAAGTGACTTGGCCAAGGTAGTAAGTAGTGGGGCTGGGATTTGAACATAAATCCTTTGACTCTGCTCAAGGTTTTGCTGCTTATCACTCAAATGCAAATTATTACTGTTTTTCCGATACTTGCTTTATGACACATCACACACAAAAAAGCTCAAATTGTTATTCCTAAACTGATCTGATCATGTAAACTGTGTGTGTGTTCATTCTTCATTGCCGAAGAAGACCATGCCATCAGGGAAATAATGACATGACTTGCACTTGACTTTGTTTTGAGTGAGGGAGGGCTGTGCAGGTCACCAACCTCACTTCTCCTCCAGAGCCATCTGAATCCAGTGACCAGATATTCATCAGGATAACTGGAGATGACCCAGGATGAGGTAATTGGGGTTAAGTGACTTGCCCAAGGTCACACAGCTAGCGAATATCAAGTGTCTGAGGTGAGATTTGAACTCAGGTCCTCCTGACTCCTGCATTGGTGCTCTATCCACTGCACCACCTAACTGCCCCTCATGTAAACTGTACTTCTTCATTCAATAAACTCCTATGGCTCCCTATGACCTCTGGGATCAAACAGAAAATCCTCTGGCATTTGCCGCTGTTCAGTTGTTTTTCAGTCCTATCTGACTCTTCCTGACCCCATTTGGGATTTTCTTGGCAAATATACTGAAGTAGTTTCCCATTTCCTTCTCCAGTCCATGTTACAGATGAGGAAACCAAGGCAAACAGGGTTACACAGCTTGCAAGTGTCTAAGGCAAGATTTGAGTTTAGGAAGTTGCCTTCCTGATTCCAAGCCCAGTGCTCTGTCCATGGCACCAACTAGCCGCCCCCTCTGACATTTAAAACCCTTCATCACCTGGCCTTCTTCTACCTTTCCAAATGTCTGATATTATATTCCCTTCTAAGGACTCTGAGATCCAATGAGACTGACATCCTTACTGTTCCTCACACAAGATACTCTATCTCCCAGCTCCAGGTATGTTCACAAACCATTCACCACACCTCAAATTTTCTCCCTCCTCACCTTCACCTCCAGGGCTTCCTGAGCTGGGAACATTCCAAGTGCTACAAGAAGCTTTTCCCAATCCCCCATAACGCTAAGGCTTTCCTTTTGTTGATTATCTCCAGTTAATCCTGTACATAGCTTGTTTGCACATATTTGTACACATGATGTCTCCCCCAATAGATTGTGAGCTCCTTGAGAGCAGGGACTGTCTACACCTTTCTTTGTATCCTAAGGATTAGCACAACACCTGGCACATAGCAGGTGCTTAATAAATACTTTGTTGTTGACTAACCTCTGACATTAATGTAGATGTTGACTATAACATGGCCGCCAAAATTCCAGCATTTGGTGCTTATTGACCAAAGCTTTGAACTCCAGGCAAGATGACAGTGTGGACCTTGAGTGTTTATGAAGGACTTCCTCAAGACAGAAAGGGAGACTATTAACTGCCATTTCCCGTATAAGAGTTGGCACCCTGCCCTACTTAAGAACTTCAAGAGAAGAGCTTGTACAGCTGTCACAGAAACAGGGAACTCTTGAGAGCCGTCAGCTGTATTCTCACAATGCCTCTAACCATCCCAAGCTCCAGCTGTGGATCCTTCTCTTGTTAACTTTATGCTTACCAAGAGACACAAACTGATGCAAAGTGAAGTCAGCAGAACCAGGAAGACAACATCCACAATGATTATGAGAATGTAAATGGAAAAAAATGATAGTATTCCAAACTGAATACTATATGATTACAATGACCAAGCTTGTCCCTGAGGAAGAGGTATGAAAATGTACTTTTCCCATTCTTTGCACAGATGGGAGGCTCTGAGTATGGAACATATAATATTCCATAGAATAGGATATATTATATGAAATATAATTATATTAATTGGAATATAATTGTAGATATATTCCACATAATACATAATAAGGATATAATATCAGATATCTGGATACTGAACAACTTTTTCCTCCCTTTTTTATTCTTTGTTATAAGGAATACTCTCTCAGAAAGAGCAGGGAAGGACACATGGAACAAATATGAAAATAAAAATATCAAAACAAAAACATACTAATAATTTTTTAAAATTATGCTCTTAAGTAGGGGGAAGAGATAATAGCTCATTCTAGAAAAAAGCTAGCCATACTTATTGACCCTACTTCCTCTCCTCTCATTCAAGCCTTTACAATAATCTAGCTTCTGACCTCATTATCCAACTGAAACTTTTCTTTCCTAAATCACCAATAATTTCTTAATTATACACAGCTGCCAAAGTTTTTTTTCCTTAAAGCTCAGCTCAGACAATGTCACTCCTTTCCTCAGTCATCTCCAGTGGCTCCCTATTGCCTTGGATCAAATATAAACTGTTCAGTTTTTAAAAGTCCTTCACAAGCCAATCCCCTCCTATCTTTCTTGCCTTGTTATATACTACTGCCTCTCCTGGACTAGTCCAACTGGCCTCACATACAACACTCCATCTGTAGCTTCTGTCTTTGCATTAGCAATCCTCCATGCTTGGAATGCACTCCTTTCTCACCATTGCCTTTTGGAATCCCATTCTTTTCAATAGTCAACTCAAGCACCAGCTTCTCTATGAGGCCAGGAATCTGGTTGTCCCACCCAAACTCCCCTTGTTCTTACTAATTTTGTGTTAATTAACATTTATCCCCTTTATATTTAGTCTGCATATGCCTGTATATGTATTTATTTTCCCCCTCATTAGAATATAAATTCCTTACAAGTAGGGATTGTTTCATTCTTTGTACCTGCATCCCAGTGCCCATCTCAGTATCTGGCACATAGCATGTGCTTAATGCACACTTGTGGGATGAGTGATCCTCTGGTGACAGGCCTTGACTCCTTTGGTCTGAGTGGGGACCTGGTCTTTTTTTTCTCCTTTGCTTCCTCAGCACCTAACCAAGGGCCTTGCTTATAGAAGGCACCTGATAAATGTTGTGAGTTAAATTAGGTATCACTCCACTAATCTGAGAAGTCAGCTTTCTCAGGAAGCTACCTGCTCTCTGACCTATGGTTACCCTCTAAGTGAGCTCTGCTTCGATGATCAAGGAGTATTGCAGGGATTCCTCCAAGCCCTAAGCCAGCTTCTGAACCTGGTAAACTGAACCCAGTCTAGTAGAGACTTGCCTCTTCATCTCTCCTGAGAATACATGGGGCTCTTCCTTCATCCTCTCTCCTATCTAGAGCAGTTCAGAGCAAACACAGCAGCACCCTCTCTGGTATGACTACAGGTAGATGGGCCAGGCAGAAGGAAGCTCATGGGTACTTAGGGGGTACCCCTCCAGAAAATGTCACATACTTCACCTGACAGCATCACAGGTGGATGGCTTTTCCCACTGATTATTAAAAAAAGAGAGAGAAAGAAAAGGCAGGGATCTTTCTAAAACCAGCTCCAACAGGCACAGCCAATTAGCCTACTCTAGCCAGCCTGCCCTGCAAACTCAGAAGAGGCATTTATCAGCTCCAAGGCTTGTTTACTGCGATCTCAGGCAAACAGGTGCAAGGAATCATTCTTCCTTATCTAGGTGTAAGGAATCACTCTTCCTTATTCAGGGACAAGGAACCACTCTTCTCTGTTCAGAAGCTAATCCAGTCCACAGAAGCACAGCGTTAACTTTTAGCACTTAACATGATGCTTGGCACAAAGAAAGTGCTTGCCAAGTTGACTTAAGCAACGCAAGGGTTGAATTCTTTAGGATCGTAATGGAGATGTTGGGTCCCTTGGCCAAACTGAATGGAAACAAGGGTATAATGCAAAGTGATGACAAAGACACACTGAGGCAGATGGACCTTTTCTGTTTGCTTTTGGGGGCCTAGGTGCTAAGAGAAACTGTGTATGAATAGGTTCTTGAGACAAGTACACATGAGTTTGAACAGCTTAAACAGGAGTTACCTGAAGGTGGACTTTTCCCCTCGCCAGTCTTGCAGTGGGCTCTCCTCTATCACATCTTGGATCAGAGGAGAGTTCTGCCGTTGGGTCTTGGAGTAAGGGAATGTTCCCATATGACTAAATGAGTCAGAAGACCTTATAGGAACAGATCCTTTTTTCTTTCTCGGTAGGGTCCCATGTATAGACACATCCTGATAGGCATCCGAGCGAGGCTCAGCAAGGGGGGACTTGCTGCTCAGAAGGTCCATGGAAGAAGCCAGGGGAAACTGATGATTCACCTGCATGTTTCTGGGAAGACTTGCAAATTTTCCAGCAGCCATCATTCTCAGTCCTAAAGAGGAAGAAAAAGGGGAAAGCTGAGGTAACAACATGTCTGGACTTCCTGTGCACAAAAGGAACTCACTTCACTATTTCACAGAATCATAGATGTAGGGCTGAGAGGGACCTTAGAGGTCATCAAGTCCAACCCCCTCCCCCCAATCTCACAGATGAGGAAACTGAGGCAAACAGAGAGGCTAAGGGACTTGCCTAGGTCACACAGCTAGCAAGTACCTTCAGCAGTATTTGAACTCAGGACTTCCTGATTCTATGTCCAGAAACCTATCTACTAACATAAATAATATATTTTAGAAGCTTCAGAAAGTAGACAAATCATCAAGCTTAAATACAGTAACAGAAGTAAGAACCTGGGTATGCCTCTAAGTTTTATAACTCCTTTGTGATCTTACAGAAGAGTTCTCTTCCACAGAGGCAGCCCAGGATGGGGCAGAAAGCTAGATATGAAATCAGCAAGGCATGAGTTCAAGAACTCTAGACGTATTAGTGGCCATATCATTCCAGGTTAGTCACTAAACCCCAATAGAGGCATGGCTAGAAATGTTTTCAGCAGCATGTTCCCTGGGCAGGAAGTGGATCCCTGGATGCCCTCGATGTATATCATGGGGCTAAATCCTATTGGCCCTATGATCATTACAACTGGTTCCAAGCCTCAGTTTCCTCATCCATAAAATGAGTATAGTAATACCTCTACTATCTACCTCACAGGATTGATGTAAAGCCCAAGGAAGTTTGATATTATAGATATTAATTTATATAAATTCTTTATATACTTCTATGTAATATATTAATGTATACATATAAAATATTTTAATTATAGATAATATAAATATTATGCCAAAATGTATTATATAATATACTAAATATACATACATTGAATATGTTTTATAAATAAACTTCCTTGGGATTCATCCAATCCTATGAGGTTATACACACACATACATACACACGCATGTATTTGTGTGTGTTGCATGTGTATGTATGTATACATATACATACATATATATACATCTATCTATTCATATTTATATATATATTACTTTACAAACATTGATGCATTACATAAATGTCATTTATCATTAGCTGGAGTAGTAAGTACATAGTAGAACCTCCACTAGTACAGGCAAAACATGTCAGGCTTATTAGCTAAGGCCAAGTCATCCAGTGTATGTGATCAGGAAGACAGAAAATCAAAGCCAAGTGGAGAAGCATAACTGAAGAAAACCCACTGTAGGAAGAAGCAAAGCTTATATCATTAGCACATTAGAAAAACCAGTTCACATATTTCTATGTATCCAAAAGATAAGGGCTGGAGGAGATGACTGGAATTCTTTGGCCACCAGAGAGCCCTTCATTAGTAGACTTGCCCTGCAGTTAAGCTACCCAGAGGGAGAGGGCAAAACTTTCTTTAGTGGAGCCTGAAGCTTGTAAATAAATCAGTGGGCTCTAATTAATGCAGACAGGCTGGGGTCAAGGATCAGGAAGTAGGCTGCTCTCATACAGATCTGTGTATGGCTAGATTTCAGCAGAAAGCTGGGGGGAGTGGGGGAGGTGGATAGGATCCTGTGATCCTGTGATCCTTTTCAGCCCAAATCCCACCACTAAGATTGTATCTTCGAGTGCCATTGACAGCTAAAGACCCATCAAACGGGGAAAAAATGGATAAACAGAGAAAAAAGGAAGGGTGAAAAGAAAGAATAAGGGAAAAGATAGGAAAGGAAGAAGAGAGTGAGAAAAGAATTTTAAAAAGTGGGACACATGTGGTCTGCAAAAAAAAAAAAAAAATCACTGTTAGCTCAAGGCATTGATGCTCCAGGCCCATAACCACTGAGGCACACAAGGAACAAAGCTCAGTGAGACTTGATTTCTTTGAGGCAGTGGTTAGGACATAGCTGGGGTAGGTTAATTGAGGTATGCTTTCAGTATTGAGAATATCTATTACTGTTAAAGTTTACATAGAGAAAGGGAAAAGCCATGTGGGAGAGTAAATGCAGAGCTGGCCTGGAAGTCAGGGAGACCTGGTTCAAGTTCTGTCTCTAACACTGTATTTATTAGCTGTGTGACCCTTGCCAAGACGAAGTTAGGGAGCAGAGTGGATAGTGTTAGGCCTGAAGATTCATCTTCCAGAGTTCAAATTGGCCTCACACACTTACTAGCTGTGTGACCCTGGCAAGTCACTTAACTTAGCCTCAGTTTCCTTATCTGTAAAATGATCTGGAGAAGGAAATGGCAAACCACTCCAGTATCTTTGCCAAGAAAACCCCAAATGGAATCACCAAGGGTCCTAGACAACTGAAAATCAACTGAATAACTGGAACCTTCAACAGGTCACTTAACTTCTTAGGGCCCCAAGCAACTGTCAGAGTGGGCCCTCCCAAAGGATAAAGCAGAAGCTCCCCCAACCCCCAGTACAATGAGTGAACCCTCTGCTGAGGATTCATGAAAAGACTCAGGAGAGATAGGCAGCTGTGATCTGCATCACTGGAGGCAGTATTTTGGTTAATGAACAGACCATTTGGAGTCTGTCTTTGGATCTTTCAACATTGCTAGTAAGGCCTGATCTCATCTGGGTGGGTTTTCCTTTCATCTAGTTCAACAATG